>NW_017257540.1:170933-171281 GCF_001594055.1 Mycetomoellerius zeteki | reverse complement strand
CTTCCGATCCAGCATAATTATGTACCATTATATCATGTGACTTAAATATGCTTGTAAAATTACCTAAATAACGTAAATTATCTAAATATTTATGTAATTTTCTCTCTCTCTCTCCAGTCATTTAGGTAATTTTACAAGCATATTTAAATAATTATGCTAGATTGGAAAAAACCTAGCATAATTATATGTAATTACAATAATATATACAATAATAAGATTGAAAGACCGCTAATGTTAAACATAATAATATTAAATTAAGAAGCGCCATAACGGTCAGAACGTTAAGATGTTGAACTATTGTAAATTCATTTAAATGAATTAATTTCAGAAATGATAATTGCGTGCCGA
>NW_017257540.1:165092-170878 GCF_001594055.1 Mycetomoellerius zeteki | reverse complement strand
AATTCCCCAACTTAAAAACTGTAATAAAACTTATTGCGAAAAATAATGCCTCGGCCGGGAGTCGAACCCGGATCTCTTGCATTCCGTGCGAGCGTCCTACAATAATATATGTTATTAAATATGTTATGTTATGTTATGTTATAAATGTTATGTTATGTTAAATAAAAATAAATATAAAAATAAAAAATAAAAATTATTTGCCTCCCTCTTTTTCACCCTTTCATTCACTCACTCACTCACTCACTCACTCACTCTCTCTCTCTCTCTCTCTCTCTCTCTCTCTCTCTCTCTCTCCCCCTCTCTCATATTCTTTCGCCTTCTCTTGCCCTCTCATGCCTCCGCATATTTTATCTCGCCTTTTCTCATTCTTTCTTTACCCTCACTTTCTCTATTTTCACTCTCGTTTTCCCATAATCTTTCCGACGACGATGACGTTTTACGACGTGTATATTTTTATTTATATTATATTTTATTATATTTTGTTATATATTTTTTATTATATATATGTTATATATTTATAATATATATGTTATATAATTTTTATATTATATTAGTATGTTATTATTAGTTTGTTATATATTTTTATTTAAATATTAAAGATTGTGTGTATACATTAATATTCATTCACTTATATTGCATAATTTTTTAGTAATATTATATATGTAGGCATTGTGAAAGCCCTTTGAATGACAAACTGGCTTTACGTGTGTGTGTATGTACGTGTGAGTCTGAAACTTGGAAAATAACTCAAATGATCTTTTCAGATTAAAAGCTCGTGAGTTCTCAGGATTGAGCGTACCGATTTTAATCGGACCAGTCGCAATCGAAAGCTCGTACTTCGTATATATAATAAAATTATCATTAGATTTTTCATTATAGTTTTAGTTTCTGAGATATTTTAATCAAAATAAATTTTGACAGAAGAATTCAGGATAAGCTTAGTAGCGGCGCGACATTTGTTTACGCAGTGACATTCATGTCAAATCGATCGATCTTTTTTATGTACTTGACGTCGCGCCGCTACCGCGTCGCTTGATTATTAAAAAATAAATATAAAAAAAGTGTATTCAATACTTCAATTTGTTGAAATATAATTGATTTCTTTCCACGATGCTGATTACTTTCCTCGCTACTCTTTAATTCAGCTTTATTTGTATACTTGTCAGTTTTGTATATCAAGAATACTGTTATTAATAATAGGAATTCCATATTAATTGTATTGAAATATAGTAAAAAATAAAAAATAAAGAGAATAAAGCTCACGCTTGTCCATACCCTAGTAAAAAAAGTTGAGAGAGAACGATTGATTATATGCAGTATAAGGGATCATCCTCCAATGACCTTGACCTTGACATATGTTGTCAAGGTCATGATCCCGAGTGACCTTGAACAAATTTTAGTCATCGCTCGTTATTCGTTAAAAAATTATTAACAAAAACTCTTGTATCTCATATTAGGAACCCTTTTTTAATTTTTTAAATGATCAAAATCGAAATTTTTGATAAAAAATTTCACCTACAACAAAGTATAGCTATTATTGACTGCTAATTTTTGACGATAACAACTTAACTTAAATATATTTCCCACACATTTGACATGAAGAAATTGAGGTTACAAATGAAATAAATTATAAGCTTTTAAAAAAAGGTATCTCATAATAGACGATTTTATCCTATTTATTAGCATGCAAAATTATTCTATTATTTGTACATATTTCTTTTATTTATAAATTTAAATTTTAACATCGTTAATATTAATGCATCGAGTGAATTTCAAGAATAAATTGCATTGTGGAACAATATAAGCAGTCTTGTTTTAATATTTGTAATACCAATAATCTTTATGCATTGTTACTGTTTATTACGTTTTCAGAAATATTTTATGTTCATGGTACCATCTCTAGTTATGCATACATTTTCAGTGTCCAGTTGATATTTTAGTTTGAAACGTTCGATTTTCGAAAATTTACGTATAAAAATTTAGATAATAAAACTTTAATAATAAATAAACATATCATGCACGAATCTGCATAATTTATTTTCAAAAATACTCAATAAAAAACTTATATTTTTATCGAAGAATATTTCCTCGCATGTCTCCTATAAAACAAAATATAACATTCTTGTCTAACAAAAAAGTTGTATTAAAAAATTGTTAAATTTTTAACAGATAATAAAGGTTTTTAAACTATAACTTTATGGTTACTAGTTACATTTTATGCGGGGTCTACAATAGAAGTCGTAGCGGTCGTAGGGTCTTAAGTCGTAGAAAATTGACCGATCACATTTTATTCTTCTCATATTCGACTGATTGGTCAATTTTCTACGACTTCTATTGTAGACCCCACATTACAGTTATTCTAACTAAATTAGTTAATCAAATAACTATAAATTTTGTTTCCCACTTTAATAAAATAGGTGCCAATTTAACCATATATTTAGACAATAAAATAAGAAAGTTCATCAGCAAATTCAATACACTAAACACAGCATCGATCAAATTTTAGATTCTACTTTTCAGGTGTATGTCTTCTATACAGGCTTTGGGTTCTTGTCTCAAAAGAAGTAATTTCATTTGAAAAATGAATAGAAGAGAAGGGAAATGAAAGAGACAATCGATTTTTACGCATGCATTTATTGATATAATAAATGCCGATAATTTTTTAATCTTCTTCTTCTTCCGGTGCAGCACCACCGCTTCCCTTCCTCAAATTCTTCCTCTTGACACGACCGGGTCTGCCACCGCCGAAGGGTGACTTGAGCGAGAAGTCGATATGCTTCTGCGAGTCCAGTCGCACGATAAACGACGGGATGTTCACCACCTGCTTGCGCACTCTGCAACGAGAAATCGTTACTAATCACTCGATTTCCTCGGACTCGTGTCATAGAAACTGATCGCAAATTTTTTCGTTACAAAAAGCAAAGACTCTACCGAAACTTATCCCTCTCTCTCTCTCGATGAAAGTAGAATTTCGACAGCTCAACAGGCGTTAAGTGCCGATGAACGACACTTAAGTGGCCTGCATGAATCAAATTTTCATTAAGTTAACAATTGAATTCTTGACTCATTGCGTGATCAACCAAGATTCCAGTCAATCAGGTGTCATCCTGATACCTGAGCAACAGAATTCGTTCATCATCTTGCTTTGTAGCATGCATCGAATATTAACACATTTCAATACAAAATTTCTGTTGGGTTTGTCTTAATGCGACGCATTATGAAATATTCAAATAATCAAGTCTCTTAATCAAAATGCAATTTTTTTGCTCTTTTAGAAAAATATTGTAAAAATAATATTCTGACAAAAATAATTACAGATTTCAATATTTCTAATTTCTAGAGATATTTTAAGATCTCAATAATTTTAATCAAATTACAGAAATTTAAGATATAAATAAAATCAGTCATATAGTGAATGTTTAAATTTTGTAGCCTGATATGAAGCCGAAAAAGGAACTTATGTGACCTTAACCGGTGATTAATTCAGGCGTTTGATGTTGCCTTAAAAGATTAGAAGTGCGCCGTGAGGATAATTCGGCCACTTCTTGCCCATTTTTTAAGGCATCTTCAAATTGTTCACATTTTTTAATTTTTTCCCTTTCTTTTCCTGTAATAAAACCATGTTATTATTATTTACCGAATATGCCGTTGGCGAATAAGCACACGGGCATGATGGATGGATTTAGCAAGACCCAGCTTGAATACTTGGGTCTGCAGACGTCGCTCCAAGAAATCCTCGATCTTTAGACCCAATACATAATCGAGCTTCATATGGGCTTCATTCAATACGCCAATCCTTACCAAACGACGTAGCAGAGCATTTCCTGTAAATACAAAAAAAATTCATGCATAAAAGTGTAAAAAGATTTGGAAAATTCTTTTTAAATTTTTTAATCTTTCAGAGAAAAAAGCTTTTGTCTTCAAACCCTTTCAGACAAGAGGTGTCATGTCTCACAGTATAATCATCATATTATTTTTTTTTAAATTAATCCTCCATCGGCAATATTAAACTTAAAGACAAACAGTTGATTTCTTGTTGTGAATTCTGGTAAATTTAAATCTATAAAAAATGAATAAAATTCAAGCCAACTTCTACAATAGTGAAAACTCGTTAAAGCTTTTACCAGTGTACAAGAATTTTTTCAGATTTTCATACAATCTAAATCAATATAAAAATCTGTACTGAAGCTTGAAGATCCAGACGAAAGATGGAAATTTTACTCCGATGGAAGATTAAATATGTAATTATTTCAAATGCAATAATTTAATATGGAAGTCGATTGTATATCTTAAAACAAGATAAAAATTACAAAAGTGAACAAATTCTAGGTGACCAATGAAATTTTAGATCTGTTTTTATAACTGATTCAATATACACTTTTGGAACTTAGTGAAATAAATGTTTGGTATTGGCGAAAACGAGAAATTTTTAGCGCAGTCTAGAAATTTCTCATTTTCGCCAATACCAAATAAGGAATTAAAAATAGATATTGCGAACATACTAATAAATTTGCTCACTTTTGTCATTTTTATCTCATATCAAGATACACAATCTCTCATTTTTATCTCATATCAAGATACACAATCAATCCTCTGATTAAAGTATCGATAAATCACATAAATGTATATCCATAAATATACATATGTAATGCAAGTTCAACCTTCGAAGAGACGCTTTGGGTCCTTCTCTTCCAACGTGAGCAACTCACGAGCGGCTTTACGGATCTTGGCTAGGGTATACTTTACCCTCCACACCTCACGTTTGTTACGGAGACCATATTCTCCGATAATACGTAATTCTTGATCGAGACGAGCTTTCTCGTACGGCCTTCTAGGCGTGACGTAGGTCTTGGAGAAGACCGACGGAATTCTTCCGTTAACCATGCCGAGAAATCGTCACCTGCGCGAAAATTAATATTACATATATAAAATACGAAGATATCTACAAAAAGAAAGAAAAACGGATGTCTTTTGAATTCGATAATTCCGCAAATAAAAAACCGCAGAGCAACTAAAAACGGATGTCTTTTGAATTCGATAATTATGCAAATAAAAAACCGCAAAGCAATCGCCACGTGTTAACGAGGAATGGAAAAAAGAACACGTGGTCGTGAAAATGTTTCGAAATTAAAACCAAGCGTCGAGAAAAATAAAAACCAACTTCGCTGTGATTATCACGATCGAATATATTATTCGAGACGCAAATAACGTAATCATGTGTGGAAATTATTACTTACTTATAACAACACGAGGAAAAATGACCTCTCACCGAGATGAACACGATAAAAATGGCCGAACTGCCGAACGCGCCCAAAAACCGTCGTATTGGGTAGGGAGGGAAGAGAAAGGAGACAGTGTTGCCAATACATATCAATTCTATTGGTCTAACCCACACGGCGTGAAAAATCTATATGTGTAAAAACCAACTTCGCTGCGATTATCACGATCGAATATATTATTCGAGACGCAAATAATGTAATCATTTGTGGAAATTATTACTTACTTATAACAACGCGAGGAAAAATGACCTCTCACCGAGATGAACACGACGAAAATGGCCGAATTGCCGAACGCGTCCAAAAACCGTCGTTGGGTAGGGAGGGAAGAGAAAGGAGACAGTGTTGCCAATACATATCGATTCTATCGATCTAACCCACACGGCGTGAAATATCTATATGAAGCATTGGCTGCGTTCAACAGAAGGTCTGTTTGCGTTGCATGAAATCCCCAAATATTTTTGCACTTAAAATGAGATAGATATATATTTGGCCTTGAAAAGAGAGAAA
>NW_017257540.1:164593-164869 GCF_001594055.1 Mycetomoellerius zeteki | reverse complement strand
CGAGAGATTGAATATGATTGGTTGGATCTATAAGTAACAACCAATTATGTTTATTTGTTTGGCGAGCAGGCTAACCGGTTTGTCAATTTGAATGCGCCCATTGTTTAAAATATTTCAATAAGGGCCACTTTTCTAATTCCGATTAACTTATGCTGGATTCACACTGCATCCGATTTTCGTCGTACGACGCTCCGCATCCAATCAGAAAACAGAATTCCCATAATATGAAGCAAAATTCATCGGAGATCCTGTTTTCTGATTGGTTGCAGAGCGTCG
>NW_017257540.1:163419-164363 GCF_001594055.1 Mycetomoellerius zeteki | reverse complement strand
ACGCTTCGAAGCGTTTGAGCGATCAATCAGAACAAAGAATTTTATGAATTGACTAATCAAAGAATGCTTCGAAGCGTTTATAGCGTCAAGTGGACCGCAGCCTTAATCAGCCGATTAGTCCACTGAAATTGACCGCATTTGTCATTTTGTTTGACGATAGATCAATCGCATTTGTCATTTTGTTTGACGATAGATGGTGATTGGCCAATTCCAATGGACTAATCGGTCGATTAAGACTGCGTTCGGTTTGCACGCTCACACTTTATAAGCGCTCATGCTTATAAACGCTGTTTTTTGGTGTTCAATTTGGTTTGTCAGTGCTATTCAGCGCTATTCGGAATAGCGTTGATTGGTTGCTTCAATGACGCATTCTCTATTCCGCAGTCTTTTTCCGCATCGTGTGATTTCACCCTTAATCGAGATTCAACTTGTTCATTGGGTGCATTCAGTACTACAACCGTTCACTGAGCTCTTTTTTTTTAACTGTTGAGTCCGCTGAATGCGCCCAATGACGCATTCTCTATTCCGCAGTCTTTTTCCGCATCGTGTGATTTCACCCTTAACCGAGATTCAACTTGTTCATTGGGTCCATTCAGTACTACAACCGCTCACTGAGCTCTTGCATCTGATTGGCATATTCCGTTAGAACTAAAAATATAGACCAAACAGATTCAAAAGCTCACTGAGCGCTCAGTGAGCGGTCGTAGTACAGAATGCACCCATTCTCTTACTAATTTTAGAATTGGAAAGAGATGAGAAACAACCTCGGTTAAGGTTGCGTTTCGTTTCACGCATGAAGCGCATGATGCATCTTTTATCCTTGTTATTCACCGAATGTTAAACAAGGATAAATGATGCATTATGCACATCATGCGCGAAACGGAACGCAGCCTAAGTCCGGATCTACAATAGATGTTTTAAGACTTAAGCCATAAGAAACTGAC
>NW_017257540.1:156424-162881 GCF_001594055.1 Mycetomoellerius zeteki | reverse complement strand
CGTTTCCTTCCTTTCCATGAAATAAAGAATTCTGATTGATTGAATTTCTTATGCATTACATGTTATGCGTTATGCAAAAGTCTGTGCTCCCCGCTTTAGGGTATATCCATACAAATTTGCATAGCCGCATAAACGTATGCATAAAGAAAATTATCCAATTTACGTGCGTCTTTATAAAAGAAATGCGATTGAATAATTTTCTTTATGCATATGTTTATGCGGCTATGCAAGTTGTGTGGATCTACTCTTAGGCCCGTTTCTACCAACGTAGATTAACTTTAATCTTGGTTCAACTAACTCTTCATCTCTTTCTACTTCTAAAAATTAGAAAAAGATAAAGAGTAAGTTGAACCAAGATTAAAGTTAATCTATGTTGATAGAAATGGGCCTTAGAGTTAACAGTGAATTGTGAATCGACCGATTAGTCCATTGGAATTGGCCAATCGCCATCTATCATCAAACAAAATGACAAATGCGATTGGTCAATTCCAATAGACTAATCGGCCGATTAAGTTAATTGGAGTTGGTAAAAGTGGCCCTAAAATATTTCAAAAATATTTTGTAAACATTTTTGTAAAACAATTTAAAATATTGCATTGAAATATTTTACAAAAATATTGTTCAAATATGACAAGAAAAAGAATCAATATTTCAAGAATAATTTCTTGGACATATTTATTTTTGAAAACAAAACACTAGAAAAAAACATGAGAAGTTGATTACAAACTGAAGAATTATACTTAAAAAAAAAACTCCAATTAATTGTTTAATTGACACAAACAAATCGGCCATAAAACTTGATCATTAATTAATAAAATTCGAAAATCTCAAACTGAAGTTTGCTATACGATTTTTGTTTTTCCCTCTATCTTTTTCTCACAACTTGAATATATCCGATATCTGATATTCTCGCTGCGCTCTGCGATACGCGGCAACTTCATGTTGCTCCACTCTCACTCCAATATTTCCATTCACGATAATCGCGATTCGCGAAACGGAGTCGAGTGTGATGGCTAGTCGCTAGCAGTCGCTAGCTGTTTTGTTGTTATCGTTTATCGTGGTAACGATGCAGAATCGCGTGCGTACGTGATTGATCGCTCCGACCGTGACGACGACGACAACGACGACGGCGAGAACAAAGGTGCCGCAAAGGCACGGGCGAAACAGCTGATTGGCGGAGATTCGCGTCGTCCGAGTCCGGGTCACGGCCGTCTCTAGTCGCAGGAAGCCCAGGAAACGGACCGACGGTCATGGCAGGTTTCGTGCTCCGGGTGAAGACCAAATCGGGTCAAAAGGTCGTCTACGGTCTCACGGCCCACGATAAGGTTTCTCAGCTGAAGGCGAAGCTCGTCGAGCTCACTGGCGTTACAGCAGCTGCCCTCCAAGTCCTCGCCGGCTTCCCACCGAAGCCCATCGACCTGGATGCACCTGATGCCACGATTGAGCGCGCCGGGATTATCTCAGGGGATACCCTCATCATCGAGGAGAAACAGGTTTGTCTAACCAGCTCCTGAGAGTCAATTGTGTGTCTTGAAACGAAGTGAAAATTACAAAAGTGAATATATAGAATATTTATAATTTTATTAGCCAACGCCTAGTAAATTTGTTCACTTTTGTAAATTTCATCTCGTTTCAAAATACACAATCGGCCTCCTAAGAGTGCAGAAAATTGTATTAAAATGCATGTGGCTTTGTGATTCTTCTTTTTGTGACGCTATGGATTTTTTGCAAGTTTTTCCATTTAATCATTCACTCTGGATTTAAAGCGTTTTCTATGGTAAACTTTAATTGCTTTATTTTCAGGTTTAGGTTTCAAGGTAATATTATTGCTGATATCTTGTCTATTGTTGTATCTTATTGATGCATCTTCTGCTGTATTCACAGTTATTATTATTATTATTAAACAAAGTGTGTTTGAGACTGTAATATGAATATACAACATGAAGCCTTTTTAAATTTTTTCAAGACATGAGATAGAGATATAGAATGTAGTGCTGAAATTAAAATTTGTACATGAAAGTCATAAACTGGAGTTTAATTTATTTTATTTGTGTCAATCTCTATTTAAGTACGCATGTATCAAATAATTTAACTTTTGTCACATTGAAATTATGGTTTGTTAATTTATTTTGCTCAAAGTCAATTCAATGTTGAAAGCTAAGAGAAGAATCTCTATGTGAATGTCACATACAGATCGTGTTCAATAGACATGAGCAAAGACTGGACAATCTTGGGCGATCGCATATCGTCGACCAGGAGAATTTTGCCAATATTCCAGGCGTCCTAATGAGGAAAGTAGTACCTGCAGACAATTCCTGTCTCTTTACCAGCGTAGGTTATGTCCTGAATGGTGAGCAAGCATTTGTAAATAAAAAATTAGAGCATTTTGCAATTTATAAAAAATAATATATGTATATTCCAATATATAGTACATATGTAAATAATTTTCTTAAATTTTAAAATACAAAAAAGTATTAAGAGAATATAATATTTGTATAATTTTAACGCTAGAAATACCAAAAAACATTTCTTACTAAAAGGATCAAGCAAGTAAATTATTATGAAAGTAAAGAGACGCTGATAAAAAATATTTTATCAATATAATCAATATAAAACATATAATTATTGATAAACCAAACAATTTCAAAATCTTATCTTTTATGTAGAGATAAGAAATATAATATTAATTTTAAAAATATGGAAACGGCGTTAATAATGATCGCTCGGTATTTCTAGTTTTAAACTTATAAAGCAAATATCATATTTCTAAGAATCATGTGAATTAAATATGCAGGCACCTAAAAATATTAAGGCAAAATTAAAATTTCATACATTTCAAAATAATAAGAGAAGAAAATACAAATATTAAATACAAAGTTGTAAGTTATAATCATTTATGTTTCTTTAGGAAAAGTCGACACTACTTGCGCTAGTTTTATGAGGGAGATTATAGCAAACGCGGTAGCGGCAGATCCAAATGAATACTCCGAGGCATTTCTGGGCAGACCCAACGCTGAATATTGCGAATGGATTCTCAAGTCTGATGCCTGGGGTGGCGCCATCGAACTGTCGATCCTATCTAAATTTTATGGTTTAGAGATAGCGGTGATCGATAGCATTAACGCGATCATCAATAGGTTTGGCGAAGATCAGCATTATGCTCAACGAGTCTTTCTCATATTTGATGGGATCCACTATGATCCTCTCTACCTGGAACCGCTCAATGTAAATCTCTTTTACCAATACTTAAAAATTTACTGTAATCTCAACCTCTGTATATCATATCAAAATGAAGAAAAGTCAAATAGTTAATTTCTTTTTTTGTATATTTATTTAGAAAGAACTTTTAACACAGAATTCTGTGCTTTTTGCAAACTTTATATTTTCGATTTTAACGTATTTTCTTTATTAGGGTGGCAGTATCCAAACAATCTTTTCTACCGAGGATGAGAGGATGCTGCTGGAGGCCGCCCAGCTCGCGAAAGAGGCGAGATCGAGTCGCCAGTTCACGGATATTCAAAAATTCACGCTAATGTGCATTGACTGCAAAATCATGTTAAATGGACAAGCAGCGGCTCAGCAACATGCCAAGGACACCGGTCACAAGAATTTCGGCGAAGTAGCAGCGTAGCCTTTTACAGCAGCAATTCTTATGATCTAACTAATCTAACTCTTCGATGACTATCCTTAACTCTAAACAGTATAGGGTGATATTTTACAGTTGTTTCCTTCGGTTGAAACCGTTCGAAAATCTCGGTTTCTATCTATTTAGCCTTGTGGTGCGCAATTGTAATTATAATCCAAGCACTTATTATTGCAAATTCTTTGTACTAAGGAATTCTAACGACGGAGAAATTCTGTGCTTGAGGAACATGTGTGTGATATTTTTATAAATTATATTCGCAAATTATATTATTGTATAATTATATATTCTAAGTTTATTAGTAATTATATTTTAACTGAGGAATTATTTTTTATTGATATTCCGAATCATATTTATATACGATATATTGTTATATTTATGCTAGAGCAAAATTGTTACATTTACGTTGGAACAAAATTGTACTCTTGTTACTTTTAGAATATTTTATACTGTTTAGGACTGAAGGATTGCCGTTTTACAGCAAAAGAAAAAAAGAGAGAGAAAGAGAGAACTAATATCTTTTTCTACTCGAGCGAGGCGCTTGCAAATAGTAACATTTATCATTAATGCGAATTCGTTTGCAATAAGGATTGTTATACGCATAATACACAAGTTACTGATTTTGATTAAACATTGTTCATTATCGATATCTGCAATCCCAAGTCGAGTACGTCAAAAAACATGCATTCGATCTCTCTGAATCTTTACATTCGATTGAAAATTTGTTCAAATTTTCTTTAACATGTAGGAATGAGTTTTCAGAAAACATGTTAAATAATTTAATCCTTTTAAGGATATGAAATTATCATGACAATAAAGAATATATAGTTAAAAGGATTAAATTATATTTATTAACTGAAAATATGTGAACCAGTGTTGCATTAGTTTTCTCAGTTGGAAAACGCTACAAAATTAAGGGCCGCAGCACAGACTTCTTGCATAACGCATAGTGCATAAGCGAATCAACTAATCAGAATCTTTCCTTTCCTCCCATTCCATGGAAAAAAAGAATTTCGATTGATTGATTCCCTTATGCACTATGCATAACGCATAACACATAAAGCATAAGAAATTCAACCAATGAGAGTTCTTTATTTCATGGAAAGGAAGGAAACGAGAGTTCTTTCGAGAATTCTTTTGAACTCTTAATTCTAATTGGTTGATTTTTACGGTACGTCTTATGGCCCGTCTACAATACACGCAGTAAGCTTGGTTTAAGAAGTAAAAATAAGAAATTGATCAATCACAGTCGATTATTCTTTTCACAATCGACTGTGGTTGATCAATTTCTTACTCTTAGGTCCTGCGCACAATAGAGGAAATATTAGGAACAGGAATAGATATTAAGATTTTAACCTATCAGATACCAGTTACACCGGAATACACGGTCTCTGATAGGTTGAAATCTTAATATCTATTCCTGTTCCTAATATTTCCTCCATTGTGGGCAGGACCTTACTTCTTATTCGCACGTATTGTAGACGACGCATTAATCCTAACATCTTAAAATTCAGCCAATAGGGCTGCCAATCTTAATTGGTCCTAACGGAAATCTATATTCCATTGGTTGAATTTTAGGATTAAGACCGAAGCATAAACCAGGCATAAACTAGACCATTATCAAATGATAAAGCTTTGAAGCATTTTTTGATTGGGTTAATTAGTACAATTCTTTCTTTTCGTTGGTCAGTCGAATGCTAAAAATTCGAAGTGCTAAATGGAAGGTACCAGAGAGAAGCTTGATGCGGGGTCTACAATAAAAGTCGTAACCAAGAAGACTAGAACTAAGGAGGATCAACTCGTGCCAATAGCGGTAGTGGGGGTGAGGCAAAAAGTGGCGACGGATAACTTCCCCCACTCTTGCGCTTCATTAGTCCTCTCTGTCGCTCTATATAGTCGTCGCTCTGTCGTTCTATAATCGTCACTTTGTCGCTCTTATATCGAACTTTCACACAATGTGCAGTGCCGCTGCACATTGTGTGAATAAGGGCCATAGCACACAAAAAAACTTAAGCAATAAAACGTAAGTAGTAAGCGAATTGACCAATCACAGTAGAGTCCGTAAGGCCATAACATAAGCAGTAGCGAATCCAACATGTTGATTTCCTTACTGCTTACGTTTTACTGCCTTAAGTTTTTTGTGTGCCAGGGCCTTAACTGCGGACGTTTTTTGACTCACCCCCACCACACGAGTTGATCCTCCTTAGTTCTAGTCTTCTTGGTCGTAACCTTTGATTATATACCTCTGGACTGCTAGTTACCCCCACTTTTCCTACCTTTTCCATAAGATAGAAAGAGAGGACCATGTATCCAAGATCTCAGAGCCATCAGGTCTGGAAGTTGGCCAAATCAAGAACTAACTAGCTGCATTTTAAGTAAGAATCGGTACGAATAACTCCGAATAAAAAATTGAAGTGATCCAGAAGTACTGCTAAATAAAAAAATGGTTCGTTCTTGTTTTGCTAAATTATGTAATAATACCAGATACAAAGCTGTAGGAGTAATTAAATGTGATGCGGGAAAAATACAGATTTAAAATCAATTCGAAAAAGGTACCAAATTTAATAATAAAATAAAGTACATATTACAGTACAATAAAATATACATGAAAAGAAACACGGTAGGACAAATCTAAATAAAATATATCTGAAGAAAATAATATATATAATTATAAGCTAATATATATGTATACTTTTTATTGCCCTTTAAATAAAATTATTTTAGTCAGATCTTTTCTGATATATGTTAATTGAATATTTTATAATAGTTTAAATAAAATATATAACCTCAACACGCGTCCCGATTGTATCGATT
>NW_017257540.1:137363-155962 GCF_001594055.1 Mycetomoellerius zeteki | reverse complement strand
AAAAAAAACTGATAATATTGTACTAATTTTACGATTTATTAGTTTAGTAGACGTGTTTATCGGTGTACGTGCATTTAAAACTCAATAATACTCGATTTTTCTTTAAAATTGTGTTTTCAATATTATCGTCAAAGTTCGATTATCAACAGAGATAATAACTGCAGAGAAAAAAATTGTAATTTTTCGGCAATATATAGGATATTATAGCTTTACGAATATGCGTATTTATTTATAGAGCATTTATGTAATAAAATATCATGAATTTAATAATGTATTAGTCAAATATTTATGTTAATAATAGCAAATTTATATCAATTGTCGATAATGTCAGCGTTCTTCGATTACCTCCGGGCCCTTGGGGCCCTTTTTATACCGCCGAAAATTTGCCCAGGGTTGACGGTCTTTAATAGTATCTCGTCGGTGATGGAAGGCACCCTCGGCGTCCGAACTAGTGACATCTTTTGTCCCTAGAAGAACTGAAGAAACACAGTTGAACAGCTGCACAGCTGTGGCGCTCCAAGCGGAGTCAAGAAACGTAATCGGAGTTTTCCTTTGAAGGTTTTAACTCCGAGTTTGTCAAACGGTTTGACTGGCAGACTGACTTGACAATCAGTTCGTTAACAACCTTGGTTGTTGATCGGTCGGTCGGTCGGTCGGTCGGTCGGTCGGTCAGTCGTTCGTCATGCTTATCGCCGTGTGAATACATTAACTCGTTGTTACACTCACACACACCTGTCGCAGAGATCAAGCCGGGGGGGATTCACCTCGACGTTTCTCACGTCGCACGCGAGTGCCGTCCACCGGGGTATGTCGTCGCGGAGCCGTGCAATACGGTAAAATGTTGCCGCCGCTGGCCGATCAGGATCATTCGCTGACAACCAGGTGAAGATGGAAGATGACGCTGACCTCAGGGAACAATTGTTTCACAACACCGTACGCGAGAATATAGTGAGTAACATTCGCAAATGCTCCCCCAACCGTTGAAAACGCCCATCCTCGCAGAACCACACGGTCGAGTTTCCCGCGCCATCGTTCTCGCAAAAAAAAAAAAAAACTCCGACCTCGGGACCTTCCGTGGGCACACAATACCGAGTCCGAGTGTGGTGCTTCAAGTGGGAATCCCACGGAGATTCACGCCTTTCTCCGGACATTCCTCACCGCGGATGTCGTCACAATTGACCCCTCTGAAATTTCCAAGAAGAATTGAACACGTCTAATATTCATTTCTACCAACGTAGATTAACTTTAATCTAAGTTCAATTTACTCATCTCTTTCCAGGTCTAAAAATTAGAATTAATTGGAATTCTCGTTTCTACCAAGATTAATCTCGATTCAACTCTTTATCTTTTTTGTAATTCTTGAAATTAGAAAAGTAAGTTGTGAACCGAAATTAATCCACATTGATGGACAACGGGATAATGTCCAAGATTAAAATTAATCTACCCCAACGTAGATTAATTTTAATTATACTTGATTTAATTACTTCTATCTTCTTCTAAGAATTAGAAAGAAATAAAAATTAAATTAACCAGAGATTAAAGTTAATCTGTATTAGTAGAAATGGATAAGATATCAAGAGTTCAACTTACGCTTCACATCTTTTTCTAATTCCTAAACATAGGAAAAGATAACTAGAAGACCAAGTTGAAACCAAAATTAAATTAATCTACATTAATAGAAATGTACCTAAGATAAAGAATTCAACTTATGTCTGTTTTTACCACTGTAGTTTAATTTTAATCCCTCAATCTAACTTTTCACCTTTTTCTAGTTTTCTTGAGAAAGATGAAGAGTAGATTGAACCGAGATTAAAGTTAATCTACATTGGCAGAAATAGATATAAATGTCGCATCCGATTGTAGATTCTATGATCAACTCATTGATCACAAAATCGTAATTTTCCACACCATTAGCACGCAAAACTAAGCCTTAAGGTTTAACTGGGATCGTCTACTACGGAATTCAATTTCTAATTTGTAGTCGCTCAAAAATGAGCTTGTAATTAACATGAGAACAATTAAACGACAAAACCATCGCCTACTTGATGAATTGAGGTCGCGGCTGGCTTCGTTTTTAATTGCTCAATCGCAAAAACGCGCCTTATCATTCATGATAATGTCAGTCACGACTGATGCCGTCGAAAGCTTCGACAATTCCACCGCTGTTTGCCGACGTGGATCGACAAACGGTGCCTACTTGTTTATTTATCTTAACGGGACAAATGCCCGTTCGTCCTCGATTAATCGTGGCCGGTGCGAGATTTAAAATTATTTAAGTTTACAAGAGCATGTGTTTACAAGCGAGAGAAGGCCCCTCCCCTCTCCCCCGAATTAATTTTATTTTAGAAACAGTTGTGAAATATTGCCAAGGAAAAAGATGATGTTCCTCCCCCCTCCTCCCATAAAATGTTCTCTGTTTGTCTCTCTTTCTCCGCAGTTTTATAAATAAGGTGCTCAACGAACATCCTTTGTTTAGCGCGAGGTATCGTTCGCTTTATTAATCTTCCGTCATTTATTTCAGTCTCGGCTGCGCTAATATCGAGTGTGAATCTTCAACAGATTCGCCACTTGTGAATAATGTGACTTTACGTCCATATCTAGCGGGGTGTCCCACGAGAAATTGCTGAAACTAATCCAGCTGTCATTAAACCATTTAAGGAATAGGAAAAGTAAAATATCTTTTAATAAAAGACATTTGACAGTTTTATTTATACATAAAATGAAAACGAATATTTTATCATTTAATAAATGTTTATAAAAATATTGATAATTTATATATTTTTGAAATGTTTTTTTTATATCAAGTTTTCTTGTAAATTTACAGAATATATAAGATTAAGAGCAGCAACATTTCAAAAATATGTAATATTAAGATTGACAGTGTTTGGCGTTTTTATAAATATTAAATGTTAAAAATATTTCCGACTAAGACAGTCTTAAAATAAAATAAAACTGCAAGTATTTCTTATTGAAAGATATTTTATTTTTTCTGTTCTTTATGTACATTTAAAAATGACAGCTTATTAGTTTCAGCAATCCTATGAAATACCCTGTAGATTAATCCTAATCTCGATTTAATAAATCATTCTTTATGTTTTTAAATCTCTTATCCGAAATTTTGAATAGAAATACCTGGAAAATCCGGGAATTCTCAGGGAATTTTTTTAAGATTTCAATAAAACGTCCTATTTTATAATTCTTATATCCATTTCTTCGAATGTAAATTAACTTTGATCTCAGTTTGATTTATTCTGTCTTTCTAATTTTTAGAAAAAGATACAAAATTAAAACTGCCCCGTACAACACAAAAGTTTGCAGCAACATTTCTGTATAATTTGCAATGTTAAATATTATTATATTGCTGGAATATGGTAATGTTGTTAGAATGATCTAATGGATTGTGTATCTTAAAAAAACTGGGCGAAAATTAATGCTTAATTAATAATTATAAAAGTGAGCAAAGAATATTACAAGAATATTTATAATTTTTTTAACAGTATCGTGGTGGATTTCGAGTTTTTTAAATAGATGACTTACAAGAGAAGTTTCATAACTGTCCGGAACCGATTTGATTCTCCATGAAATATGTTGTTAAACACGAAAATCTGAGACACGTATTTTTTTATACGTGCGCTAACTCATGTTTAAGGGGTGAAACACCTCTTTGTTTCAAAAAACGGTATTTCTATTTTGAGCCGAATACCGTCGGAAGTATAAAAGACGGAAAAAAATTTTTTGAACAAAAGTTGTACGGTTTCAAGAGTACTTCAAAATGTTATGAAGAGAAAAAATTTTTTTAATTTTTTTGTTTAACAATTGTTAACAAAAAAATTTTTTTTAATTTTTTTTTCTTCACAACATTGAAGTACTCTTGAAACCGTACAACTTTTGTTTAAAAAATTTTTTTCCATCTTTTATACTTCCGACGGTATTCGGCTCGAAATAGAAATACCGTTTTTTTTCAAAGGGGTTTCACCCCTTAAATATGAGTTAGCGCACGTATAAAAAAATACGTGTCTCTCTCTTAGATTTTCGTGTTTAATAACATATTTTATGGAGAATCAAATCGGTTCTGGACAGTTGTGAAACTTCCCTTGTTAGAAATACTATATTTAAATAGATAAAAATAATAGTACAATTAATTCAAAATACATTGTAGGCAAAATACTGTATTTTGCCTATTCACTTTAATTTATAATTTTATTTTCACCTCATTTTAAAATACATAATCCACTTCCTATGAGATTAAATAATAATTTATATTAGAAATATGAATATTAGAGAAAGATGAAAATTAAGTTAAATCTATAATTAAAAGAAGGGCTACGAGCCAGTTACAACAAAAAGAATATTTAATAAACCTTCATACATACATACAGACGTTTCGACACCGATCGGGTCATCTTCAATGTAAACAACAAGCAATAATACATAAATTAAAGGAATATTCGGTCACATAATAAAATCCAGTAAAAACGTCGGTTAATATAGTATTCGTTTTGTGCGGTCCAAATAACGGTGATCTCATCTCGCTCTTTCAATTCTGCAATCTTATATATAATACGCGTTACAATTTAAAATTATCAAATATATATATATATTTTTTTATGCTAATTTAGTACCAATTAAATTACATAGATATCTATACCTTGATTGTCATAATGGTGTAAGTCAGACGCAGAGAGGAAAACGCAGTATTGTTTTTAGTCTCTTGTAAGATTGATAATTATATAAAGAAAGATTGTTGATTAAGTTAAATCTCTCGAGATCAAAGTTAATCTATATTAATAGAAATTGACATTAATCGCAAAGGGATCTGATGGCGAAATTTGACTTTGAATTCATGGCTTGAATTCGTGGATTAGAAAGTAATCCGTTGGGTCTAGGATGTTTCGTATATCGAGTTAAATCTCTGGCTTTCCTTCTCGTTCCTCGTCCTGCTCCTCCTTGGTGCCCGTAATCTCGAAAACTAGCGGGAACGCGTGAACGGAGGAATTTCAATCGTCGATGACGTCTGGCACAAGTACATTCACCCGACGTCGAATGCATCTTGTAAATCGCTGTCGCGAAGGAAGCGGGTCTTGTCGCCCGGCGAACGTGGACGACGTCTTCGTTTTGCGAAGATTCCTCATGACGATGCTCCAAGAAACCGGTCGCTTCGCCGAGAATCCTGAACGACGAAGCCGAAATAGTACTCGAGATCGGAGATCTTTATACAGAAGGAAAAGAAATATCAAAAGAAGTACCTTAGAAAAAGTATATAAAAAAAAAATGTAAGATATAAGAACAAAGTCTAAAGTATAGAAGAAATATAAAATATAAAATATGAAGTGTAATAATAATGTAAAATATAAAAACAATCATAAGTAGAAAACGGATCGAGTGAATAATATATTTAATAATAAACTTTTTGCAACGGATATAACTAATACCCGTTTCTACCAATGTATTAGTTTTTATGTCTAAATCTGTAATTAATTTTAATGTATGTGTAATTAATTTTAATGTCAGTCTAATCAACTCTTTATCTTTTTCTAGTTCTAACGTGCTACATTATAAAAGCGATATCAAAAAATTAACATTTAACATTACCAGTTGAAAAATCATGTTTAATATAAATATAGTATTTTAGATGATCAAATCTTGGGCAACTGGTTTGATTTATACTTTGCCACGGTGGACCTAAAGTCCTATCTATTGTCAAAAACAGAATTTAAAAAAGTTAAGCTGTTTCTGAGAAATCTTGCAGTCGGATAATCGGATGGACGAACTAACACTGAAATTATAAAGTAGCTTGCTACGCCTACTTAATAAATAATAGAATCCTATATTCGCACGATCGAAGAGGTTCTTGGAGCCTAATAAAGTATAAAATATGAAAAATCGAATATAAGAAAAAAGTATGTATAAATAACAAGTATTAATTATGAAAAATGCGCCTTTTTCAAGATCTTAAATTTAAAGGGAAAGCAACATTAAAAAAAAAGATCAGGAAGAAAAAGATTAGGAAGTAATTAGGGAAATATTAGAAAAAAATTGGGAAAATATTAGGAAGTCTCAATTATCTATGATTAAAACTTATAAGAATATGAAATAAAAACTTCTACTTGTTGTTAGATAAAACATGTGTTTACCTAATACCTAGTTTTTGGTAACATATATTCATCGACTTTTACCTCTTTGGAAAGTATCGTGAAAGCACGTTCCACTTCCTTTTCGCGACCTGCCTGGTAATCCAATTGTTTCATTTCCGCATTTAGTTGATCAATCCGGAAGCAGCCGTCACGTGCAATAAAAAAGCAAGAAAGAGGATAAAGATTACGAAATGCAGACGATAAAGTCGCGATCAACATGCAAACTGCGCACAGATTTGTACACGAGCGAGATAAAGCGTCTACGAGTTGGAATTTCAAAGAGCAACTTAATATAATCAAACCCTTGATTCTGTCAAGAGCGTCACAAGATGATGTATTACCATCTTATCTTTGTTTAACATTCGGTGAACAACAAGGATAAAAATGAAATAATATATCATTTACGGAGCACAGCCAGTAAGAAGAAACGAGGAATATTGATATGAAATTCGCGTGATTTTTCAGAGATCGAGAGAATCAAGAGAGAGTTACATCTTTTTCTACGTTCCTGTCTATTTGATGTTTTGTTATTAAATAAAACATCGAATAGATAGGAATAACAGTTATTTAAATAACAGTTTTATTTGAAATAACTGTTATTTAAAATAACTGTTATTTTATTCGATGTTTTAAATAACAGTTATTTTATCATGAAGTTTAATTTCCTTTACCTCCATGTAAATTAAATACGTGCGAAGCAGAGCCAGGATTAGATTGGTGTTCGAAACAAAAAAAAATGCATTTCAAGAAAAGATATTTCTTTCACAGTATGTGAAATATGATAAAAATAATAGTAATTATTGATATTTAATATATCAAATATTAATTTAATAGAAACATATCATTCATTTGCTACAATAATGACAATTTAAAAGTTGTCAATTTTGAGTTGCTTGCAAAAAAGAAAAAACTATATTTAATATTTAAAATAATTTAATATTTAATATTTAAAATTAATATTGTAACGTTTTAATGATTCAAAACGTTCAAACTTATTTTCTGGAAAATTTTATTTTTTAAATTGTGTCGTAGTAGCGAATGAGCGATATCGTCGTATATACGTAGTATATACGTTACGAATATACAGATTATGTGATATGTATGTTTACAAACGAATGAAACATAAATAATTATTAAAATGACAGTAAAATAAGAGTACGTGTACAGTATACCTTTAACATTTATATAAATAATATTGATTCTTGTGAAAATTCACCGAGAAAATGTATTTCTCCATTTAAAGTAATACTTTTCGTGCTGCAAAATTGTCAGTTATTCTATCAAAATTTATATCTACATACATATTTTATTTAATACACAGGAAACGCTCGATTGCAAAGTGAGTGATAATAGTCATCGTTAGCGAATGAATTTAAAATACGTAAAAATTTATACCTATTACCATTCTTCCCCCTTCAATCTTTTTACATGAAGCGAACGCCTCGTTCGCCACACCCTAGTTCCGGCTAGGTACATTGGACTCGCAGAAGATCGGTTCTGTCTCACTTTCATCCGTCCTATTCTCGGCAAGAGGCCGTTGCCAGCAACGATGCCGAAAATGTCACGCACACATGGTTATCCATCCGTAATTATACGGGCTCCGTTATTGCATTCCCCGGGCAAATTAGTATAACATAATTGTTGATTATGTACATACATCATAATGACTACAACGATGACGGCGACAAACTTCAATGTACGCGAAAATGTAAATGCGAAAAAAAACATACATAGAATAGATTGGCGGTTGAATAAACGAACGAAGACTAAGCGAGGCGGTGTATCGATCGGGAAGGATTAATAAATGAAACCGAAACGCACAGACGGTCCCAGGTTGGTCATCGTCGAGCAATTCGATCCGTTGCTTATGCACGAGCTGCTCGTTATCGCGTGGCGCCTAAGCGTGGAAGACCTTGGATCGACGCTCCCTTCTTACATCAATTTGAAATATAATTTATTATTATTAATGAGAGATTATTAGAATAAATACACTTGATATTATATAATTAAGATAATTAGGATAAATAATATTATAAAGGACATACATCACTATGCAAGGTCTTAGAAGCGCGAATAATAAAGATTTATTAATAAATTTCAACAATAGGATAAAGTATAAACGTTTCGGTCTCAATCAGACCATCTTCAGCATAAAACTAACAAATTTAGTAATAAAATCTTAAATTAAATTAACATATTATATGAAAGGATATTTAAAATATAACTTTTGTCAGTTTAATTACGTGAAAATACTCTCGTTTCGTTCAGGTATGTTTAAAGAAGTAATCCGTTTTTTTTTTTAAATAAGATGTTCAAGAATTTGATTGTTGCTCGACGCAGAGACAGAGAGTATCGAAAAGTAATAACCAAGAGAATATTCGCTCTGGCTTGGTAGAATCTTATCATAGGGTTGTCTGTGGTGATGCAGAATCTGGAAATTTATGCGTCGAGCAACAATCAAATTCTTGAACACCTTATTTAAAAAAAAAACGGATTACTTATTTAAACATATCTGAACGAAACGAGAGAGCGTATTTTCACGTAATTAAACTGACAAGAGTTACATTTTAGATATCCTTTCTTTTTTTTTTATATTAAATTTGTTAGTTTTATACTGAAGATGGTCTGATTGAGACCGAAACGTTTATACTTTATCCTATTGTTGAAATTAATAAATCTTTATTCGCTTCTAAGACCTTGGTGTATGCCCTTTATAATATTATTTTGAAATTGAGCTACTAAACTTGTTTATTATTAGGATAAATCTCGGGATAAATACACTTAATAAATATATTATTAAGTGTATATGATTGACAAAAGGAACTTATCATTATCGTATTCAATATGAAAACATGTGAGCTTGATATAGATATAAGAAAGCTAATGTTTATTTGTTTCAGGAATTAATATTCATAATGTTTGTTTGCAATTGGTTCTAAAAACCAAGTATACGATTAATCTTTGAAACAGGATTATTAAAAGTTATTAAAAGTTCTCTTTACTGTGTCGTTACTTTTTATAATAAACTATGATAATGACGTTGCAATTTTTTATGACGATAATGCTAACTAACTAAATGCTAAGGTTGTGCTAAGGCTGGAAAAGTCACTTTGAAAAGTAACCTGTCATCATTACGCGTTACTTACTGAAAAAACTAAAAGTAACAAGTATAACGAAGTAACGAAATAGTAATTTTCAAATTTCGTTATTCGTTACTAGAAATTGTAACTTAATTACCATTACCGTTACTCATCATAGGAAAAGTAATTACGTAAAAAAAAGTAACGAAAAAGGTAACTTCGTTACTTTTTTTATGTAACTACTTTTTTATACAACCCTGCTTTGAAATTTGTAGTGTTTACCGATTGATATTTAAAAATACCACGTCAGACAAAAGAACAAAGGCAGTTCAGAGTTTAAAATTTCAGCCGCAATATATGGCTTCGTTTACCGACGCATTTTCCGTATTTTCTGATGTTGGAGGTATTCTTCTAATCGCTGTGAATGGCAATGAACGACACTCAACGTGATTTACGTAACGTGATGTGACGACATCAATTGCTAAGCATTCAATTATCATGAGTCATAGTTCTAGTATTTGCAAAAATTCTGTTCCACATTTTTGACCTATTTTTTTTCATGGTAGTCCCTTATCTCTTCATGATTACTATCACTTATCACTTAAGGTACACGCTGTAACTGTACAATAACTATTCAACAGCTTATAAACTGAATTCACAACTGAAAAGAATATCTCGTAATATTTAAAAAGATCTAATATAACTTATATAATTAATTTAAAAAATCATTGTTAATTTAATTATTTATATATATAATTATTATATAATATATTACATATAATGCATCGTACATTATATATTAATATATACATATTAATATATGTATAATTATATATATTAATTATATTAATAATTATACATAAATATGTATATATTAATATACTATTAAAAAAACATAATTTTTTGCAGATATATCTGCTGCTTTTTTTGCTGCTATATATCTCAAGTTACGCGCTGATCGCGCGTTTTAGACGCCGGGATCGCGAGGACTACCTGTCGGTGGACGAGGATGAGGCCACCGTGTACAGGATCAGCCTCTGGTTATGCACGGTCGCCCTGGCGATTTCCGTCGGCGCGACTCTCCTACTTCCGGTGTCTATCGCCAGTAATGAGGTTCTCATCTTATATCCAAACAGCTACTACGTCAAGTGGCTTAATAGCTCCCTCATCCAAGGTAAAATCTTGAACTGAATAACCTGGGAAAAATATATTTCAACATGAGTCACTCGAGATATATAATTAAAAAACACAGATGCACACGTAAATGACAGAAGGACTGATAAAGAGATAAATAAATAGATAGAGTAGCCTTTTTTTTATTCTGTGACAATCATCTAGAAACAATCACATCATAATTCGAGATAATATTACAAATATAAAAAATTAATATTAAGATAAATATATATAAAAGATTAAAGATTAAAGAATTAATTAGCTTTAAAAGATTAAAGCATCAATAAAATGAAGGAAGCAGAACAAGATATGAAAACAATGAATTCGTCTGATATAATTCAATCCTCAATTTATATCTCTGTAGTAAATTTGTAGTTTACATTTCGTAAACGTTATATCATATAACAAGATTAATAATTTCCATTGACAGGTCTATGGAACCACGTGTTCCTATTCTCAAACTTATCGCTTTTCGTGTTTCTGCCTTTCGCCTATCTCTTCACGGAGTCGGAGGGTTTCGAAGGCCATAAAAAGGTGAGACAAAATTCTGAAAGATTCCTAATAATAAGTCCCCAAACCTTTTTTATGACTATTTTGCAATCATAGGGCGTGATGGCAAGGGTGTATGAGACAGTAACAGTTCTCTGTCTCTTGGGTACTCTCGTATTAGGAATGACCTATGTCCTGTCGGCCCTGTTGGATTATCAAAACTCAAGTTTACACACGTTGCTCAGTAAGTAATGCACATTATGTCGCAAAACCGTATTTTTTTACAATTTAGATATATTCATATACGACATCCATCGCGACTTTATCAGCATAGTTACATAAATTCGAGTGAGACTACCGACGTGATATAATCTACTTTACAGATTTATGGAGTTATTATTTGCCTTTTCTATATTCCTGCGTCTCGTTCGTCGGCGTAGTAATGTTATTACGTAAGTATCATACATTTTCTATTATCTACGCAGCAGAAAAAAAATTAATTTGTAATATTTTTCAAACATATTTTTTCCGAGAACTAACTCATGTGTGTGAATTGCTCATTCCTCAGTATGCACTCCAGTAGGATTCGTACGACTGTTCGATGTGGTGGGGTCGTTTCTTGTTAAACCCCAATTTCTAAAGAACTTAGATGATGAGTTCTTCGCATATAGATTAGAGGAGAACTGTATCCGCAGAAGGTAGCATCTCTTTCTTTTTTTCCTTATATTTTTATATGCATTGAATATCATAGTTGTCTAGTGTTTATATATATATATATATATATACAATTCAGCGTATGTTCAGATTACAGCACGTAAAAGCTACGGGGAAATCGTACGTATCGCCGGTGCCGATGTCGCCGGCGATGAACTGCGTCTTGTCGTCGCACGAGGACGACGAGCCGCTACTGTGCATAAGTCCGGATCTGCTGTGTCTAAGGAACGGTGCTCTGCAAAAGGGTCTTTCTCAACGGCTGCACGACATTCAGAAGCGGCGACAGCTGCTGGATCAACAGCGAAGAACCTGGTGGGTCCGGCGCACGCTACTTTATCCAGTAGCGATGATGGCGCTGCTCATTCTGTCCACCGCCACGGCTCTATTAGCAGTGCAAAACACTGTAGAATTACTGATAGGCATCAAGGCGTTGCCGTTGAGCACGAGGGTTCGTATTTACTTCCCTTTGAATTAACCGACCTTCTAGTCGTGAATTTTGCTGCAATCATTAATTTGAGTCATCGTTATTTTGTATTGATGATGAATTTATAAATTTTACATGCTGCAATTAAAGAGTTGATGAATTTATTCTAATAAAAAGAAACAGATTTCAAATTTCTCAAAAAATTTATTTCACAAATAAATTATTTAATGATTTTGTTCGGTGATGGCATTTTTATTAACCGATCTTGTTTCACTTTTTTTTTATATAGCATAAATCTTAATTTTACTTTGAAAAATTATAAAGTCGTTTTTAATTTTAACAGCAATTTACGCTCGGCATCAGTTCCCTGTCCAAGCTCGGACCCATCGGTGCGGCCATCGAGGTGGCGGTGATTCTTTATCTGGCCGTAACTAGCGCGATTGGCCTGTACACTTTACCAGGTGTGAGAATGGTCCAACCAAGGTTCCGTTCCACGCCACTCACCCATCTCATCGCAAATTGCGCTCTCTTGCTTGTGCTAAGTTCAGCGTTACCGCTGTTATCGCGAATACTAGGTAAGACACGAATGAATGTTTTTATTTATATCCCGCACGCACGTCTCAATTCCAACCATCTTGCTCCATTATATTCTGAAATAATTGAAAATTAACAATAGATCTGCTTGCTTGTTTTTTCTCGTTCAGACAATATAGATATACAATCTGGGGTGTATTCAGGAATTCAAGGTATTATCATTTTATAAAATTTAAACAAAATAAATTATCATTTTATCCTTGTTGTTCACCAATAATCCTATCAAATAAGGATAAAATGATACTTGGATGCATCCAGATAAAATTTCTGAATGCAGCCCTGCATATTTACAGGGTTTTTTTTTTTACTAATATTATTTCAATGATGGATTCTTCGATCAATTTGGAATTAATATTTTTATTAACAAAGATGTCAAAATACAAGTAATTTTCGAGTTATAAACGATCGAGAAAAGATTCGCGAACGGAATATCAAAAATAATTATAACAAAATTACTATTTGTTATTATTATAATTATAACAAAAATACATTTAAAAGAAGTGATACTAGAGCGCAGAGTATTACATGATTGACATTATATTACTATTGCTCTGCTCACGTTTCTCCTACTTTTCCCAGGAATGACAAACTTTGATCTACTGGGTGATTTTGGACGCATCGAGTGGCTTGGTAACTTCAAGCTCGTTCTCCTCTACAATCTGATCTTCGCGACGGCGGCGATCAGCTGCCTGACCACCAAGTTCACGGCGACCGTGCGCAAGGAGATCTACGCTCGTCTGAGAAGCAGCCTGCTCGGCATCTTTAGGACCACGAGCGTCACCGCCGATGCGAAGAAATATTCATCATCGTCAGGGATATTTTATATAAAGGAAGATTAGACTGATTTGTTATATTATTATATAATTAATATAAACAACCGAGAGAGAAAAGAGACGCCGGGATCTTGCGAAAGTTTGCCTGGTTTTTTTATGTTTTTGTATGCAGAATTATAAGGAGCTTCTCTCGAACTTCTCGAAGACGTGAGAAATTTGTCGCACGACGTATGTAAGAAGAACGGAGGCAGAGAGTTTTCGAATTTGTTGATCTTTGGACGTGCCAATCCTTCGATGCTTTGGAACTCTTGGACTCTTGGATCGTTAGATTCTCACGTGCTCGAGCGATCACGTCGAAGTCCTCTGTATTTTCATATTCCAAGATTCCGAAACTGTTCGTTTATTTTAATTTTTTTAAGAATTCATGGATCCAATATATAAAACATATTAAATATATGACAGTATATTTAAATAAAGACGCCTTGCGTCGTGACTGAGAGATTGGCTTTTCCAAGGAACTAAATCGATTTACGTTGAAATCATCGGTAAACTTCATCAGCGATCCGAATGTAATCTTGAGATTTCTTTTTTAAAAGAGCCATACACTTTTGCACGCTTTTGCTCCCATGCCATCGAGAATTGCTGCATTGAAGAGCCAACGAAACTTTCGTGAGAGCCTAAAAGTTTATCGCTTAGTATAAGCGAACACTAGTGATTATTTGTAATTAAGAAGCGCGAGGCCAGTCAAGGACATGTCCGATAAGGATAACAAGGCGGTCATATCCGTAATACGTAGCATTAAATATTTATTTATTACATTAATACTAATTTTTAAGAATATATTTGTCCGGGCACGGAACAAGGACTCGGCAAGTCCGTCGGCAAGGACATCGAGTGAGTCGTGCGTATATGTATATACGCATGGCAATCGAATGATTAACTTATAATATTAACTTATAATGGATGGTAAGGACTGCAAGGAGGATACGATACGACCTAGGTTGCGCAAGATATTGAATGAAATTTTTCATCAATAGTATATCTGACACAAAAATCTATCCTCCACGGAAAGAACATTCGATGGATGTTTATTTACCTTCGAACGTGTTCCCATTTTACAATTGCCAGCTGTCGTGCTTGGAGGGAGAAATGTAGTTTCAATTTAAGTAATAAATTTTAATGACTGCTCGAAATAAAAACCTAAGAAATATTATTAACTAGATTAAGAGACTAAGTCCACAATCTTGCTTTAAGAGGCCATAAACTGTAAGCTGTAAGTTGTAAGTGACAATATATCGGCCACAGAACTTAAGCTTTTAGGCCGTAAGAATTGGGTTTTGCTCAGTTCATTTAAGTTTAACGATTAAAGCCTAAAGACTGCGCAAAAACAATTTAAAGACAGAAATTATTGTCACTTAATCTCTTTCGATTTATGACTCAAGGCCTTTAAAGCAAGATTATGGACCGAGCATATAACACGAAAACGTAAAAAAATTGTTTAACGACATCTCGTGCGAAAAAAGAAATGTTTTTAGACTGAATGAACCGTAATAAAATGAGATTTTAAAAGACTTATACATATTCTAATTGTATAAAGCGTATAACATTATAATAAATCACACGATTTTTTAAACACTTGCGATGAGATGATGAAGGAAGCTAATGAAACTGTTTCATAAGCAGAGAAATTATAATGAAATACAAATTTCGAAAAATATCTTTCATTTAAAAAAGCCGCCTTGAATCTTTGGAATATCACAGATGATGGTTTAGGCTTTTTAATACGAAAAAACCTTATTTATTATCATTTTAATCCTATTAGATTAGAATAACATCAAAATATTAAGACAGCTCTGTGCTTCTTGTATCTAATGCCCATTTCTACCAATGTAGTTTAACCTTGATCTCGGTTCAACTTACTCTTCATCTTTTTCTAGTTTCAAGAATAAGAAAAAGATGAAGAGTAAGTTGAACCGAGATTAAAGTTAATCTACATTGGTAGAAATGAGCATAAATCTGTGTCACGTTTTAGTTCTAATCACATTTTTACAAATATTTACATATCTTTTTGTCTACATGACTACTTTACATTGTCGTATTTTCCTTTTGTTTTAATTTGCGTTGATTTAACCCTCCTGGTCTGTTTGCCCAAAATGCAATTTATTTTTTTACTTAATATTTCATTTACAAACTTTTCTTCGATAACTTTGTGTTAATGTAAGACCTATTTTTTGTGATTTTTAAATATTTTTTAAGGGCTTTTTAATCATATTGATCAAATAATGATATAATCATGTAGTAAATTTGAATACAGACAAGCAGGATTATTTTATTTGAATCAATACAACGTTAGAAGTGTACAAACTACTATTATCAAATTAAATATAATTCATAGATAAACCTATTACTGCATAATGCCATGCAATTCAATCATGTATCACTCCGTTGTGTCCATTTTTAGATGGTATTTGTGTAATGTCCTGATGATGGTATGCGCCGAAATACCGTGACGCACAATCGAATAACAACTGGGTTTTGACACATCCACCACGGTGGAACCGATCCTGCGCATATCGATCTGCTTCTTGAGATTATTAGAACTGTGGAAGACACCGTCAAGCACTGGCCACAATGCGCGAAACTCGTCTGGGTGCAGACTGCTCGGCTCTTTACTAACGTTGGCACTGGTGAGCGCAAGTGGACCAACGATTTGAACAACGCTGCGAATGAACTTGTCGTTGGGCACACGGATACCCACAGTGTCAATGCCTGGATTCAGATCCTTGTTCAGAGCAGATGTGCGTCGCAGGCATATTGTGTACGGTCCAGGAAGCAAATCCTCCAGCATACCAGCTGGAATGTCATCTATGATGCCCCATATACCTACTTCCTTGACATTACTTAAGCAAACGGCCAATGGTTTTTTCTCGTCTCGTTGCTTGATCTCGTATAGACGCTGGATGGCGTGCGAATTAGCAGCCAGACAAGCCAGACCATACACCGTGTCTGTCGGCACTGCGATCACTTTTCCCTGCTGCAATAACTCCGCTGCCATTGCAACGCTACGGTCACCACCACAGAAGAAGTGCTTCTCTTGTGGTCCGAGCATCTTTAGCTCTTCCTTAGCTTTATTCATAATAACTTTCATGGGACCCATTGAGCTGGGATTCATGATAGATCTAATGCTTGCAGTATTCCACTTCTGTAAAGAGAAGAAAACCATTAAGAACTTTGTGAAAAAAAATCAGTAATATTGAAATAATCCTTAATTATGTCATGTTTTCCCGTTTTGATACACAAAAAAGTTTCTAATTGATTCATTTTTTTTTATTTATCAAATTTTAATTTAGATATTCATCAAGTTGTTTCTTTCCTGAAAAGTGGAATGTAATGTTTTATTTTTTCTTTCTTTTATCTAATGAGAATCTAGATTTTTTATATTAACACTGAATGAAAATTTATCCACATAATTAAGGAATTTTTTAAACACTTTTTTCTACTTTATAAGTTGTTATGTGTTAGACTAATTGAACTACCGCTACTTTTATATAAAAAAAATTAAATTTAATGTTAAATAATCTTATTAATTTTAAACTATTAAAATTTCAATAACAAAAAATATACTATAAAATAACAAATTAAAACCAAACTCATAAAAGTACAAAAGTAAAAAATTATTAAAAATTCACAGTAGTGTTCTAGGATTAAATGATATCTCAAACTCTAAGATGGAATACAGTTATACGATACACAATCTCTAATTTCTCTTCTATCTATTATAATTTTACTTCCTTTCTCTGTTTTATAAAAATATTTCCATCTTCTATCTCCTTTTCTGATGCAATCTCCCACATTCTATCTACAACAAGCCCTCCCCCAACTCTAATCTTCCTTAGTTCTACTTCTAATTTAAAGTTTCTCCAGAATTTCGCAGAAATGACAATAAGTTAAGAATGATTTACATCAAATAGTAATTTCAGAAGTGTAACATTTTCCTCCCCCATACTTGCGATCGTCTTGAATTACCTGTGAGATTAATCGACTCGCCACGTGTGAGCACATTCGTGATTGCAGCATCTATAGAAGAGTGTCATAGGTTCGTCGGCGGACCGCGTTTGTATCTGCTTGAAGTAAGCACGTGGATGTGAACACTTGGGGCAACGTTCATCCGTCGAATCTACTCCCATCCATGCGGATTCAGCGTCAATAATGTCAGCACGCTCTTTGCCCGTAAAGTAAGTGCGTGAACTTATTCGGGACCTTATTGGAAAAATATATGGACACGTGGGGCATGCGAATCGATTGCCCGATGGATGCTCCCGGAATCTGAGAAGATTAGCGCAGAACGGACAGAACCGCAATACCATTCTTTATTCTTGGACGTCAAATGTCTCGTATTTATTTTACAGTCTACCTCTGCACTCCGCAGATACGCCACAGGGCCTATAAACTGCTGTAATCTTACATTTGTAAAATTTATATTTATAGATAAAGGAAAAAGGATATATAATTGCTGTACGGAAATAAAATATTTTAGGATAAAGTTTATAGGGAATAAAGCGGTATTATCTTCTTTAGTTTAAACCCTTTTATTCACCGTACATTACACTTGCCGTCGCGAACGACCGTTTTTTATACAAAGAGTTCGAAAGTCTTCTAGAATGTTCCGCGTCAATAATTTCCGGTAACTTGTCACACTGTGTTCTTTCCACGCTACATGTGCTCCGATTTCGTTTACGAAATAAATTATTTACTCCGAATCAATTAAATTACCTCGAATGCAGTATTAGGCCTAACTCCGAATTTTACCGAATTACAAGAACGACCACTACTCCAAAATCACCGAGATATATTTTATACGACTTGGACACACAGTATATACAGTAGCGCAACTCTCTGTCGGTACTTTTGATGTTAGTGTTGGCCAAAATGGCTACGTTTACACCGTGCGCTTAGTCCGCGACCTATACGATAGATGTCTTTGTTTAACCTACAGGATAAACAAGGACACCTATTGTATAGGTCGCGGCCTAAATGCACGGTGTAAACGTAGTCATCGAAGTGCGCGGCCCTGACGCGATTAAAAATCCTCTAAATTTAGGGGAAAATCCCCTGATCTGGCAACACTGGTGCGCATGCGCGAAATAAGCAAGTTACCTAGCGTAAACCTAGCGTTCCTATTGTTGGATTCACACTGCATCCGATTTTCGTCGTACGA
>NW_017257540.1:130087-137268 GCF_001594055.1 Mycetomoellerius zeteki | reverse complement strand
CCATTCCATATCCAGCCAATCAAAAATTATCCCATCTACACCAGTCTCTTATTATAGTGTCTCTAGCGCGGGTATCTACCGGAGTCTCGGCACGTGTCGCATGTTCCCGTATCGTGACAGCGGGGGGCCAAGCATCGTGTGGATTTGTCGAAGGGGAATAAACTGAACGATTATAGGTAAGCCTTCTCGTGAGGATTCCTCATCGCGTCGACGTCAACAGCAACGGCATGCTCAAACCTTTTTATTATTCCTCATTAACAATCCTGAACGACAGGTCTTTCAGGTTATGACGTATCCTACCCCTCGATCGCTTGGCGGGACTGCCGGGAGATGCGGTGCGCAGCCGACGTCTCTACTCCGTAGACTTTAGGAAATCGTCTTCCCGTTTACGCGGCGCATTCTTAAGCGCCGTTTTTTTAACGCGCTTTTTATTTCTTTTCCTACCACGACATGGAGACCGATCGCAACGCGGCGTTTGATTTCGCGGTTATGTTCGCTCCGGTTCTTTTAATACTCGCTATGTTCTTGACGATGTTCTACAGGCTCAGGTAAGTCACTTGCATATACCACCAATACCGGCATATATTTCATATACAGCTGTGGCTTAAAATATTAGGCACTTGTATTTTTTATTAATTTGAAATTCTTTTACCTGTATTGTTTCCTATTAATTACCGATATATAACATAAGTTTAAATGATTCTTTTAATAAAGAATATTCCACGGTGAATGTCATAAATCAATTTTTGAACTAAAACATTACATAAAAGTTAATAAGATATCTAATACTTTTTGGTCAATTTCTGTATGTTTTATTACTCCCACTTTTATTGCTTTCGATCCACTCTTCATTTTTGAGAGTGTACCTAATTCATTGTGATTACGCATCTTTCAGGGCAAGATGGCCTGTGAAGGTGAATTGTTGGTTTTGCAACGAGAACACAAAGGTCTGGAGACAGCACCTGAACTGGTGGTTGTGTCCTTGGTGTGAACAGTACAATGGCTTTTCCAAGGTAAATTATATTTTCCTGCGGAAAACACATTTCGACACAGAAGTCATTTTGTCTTTATTTGACATTCAGTCAGAAACAAAGACAGATTGACTCCAAGTAGCAAAGCCAAATGATGGCTTAATGACGTCTTTAATATCAATAAGACAACTAAAACTTTATTTTTTCTCTTTTTCTCTTCAACATGCAAGAAGTTCAGCTAAAAAGTATAGGCCTGTAGTATCCATGTTTAGCTGTCTGTTTGCTGGAAGACAATTTCTTTTATTTTTTAATGTCCATAATGATGAATGTAAAATGCTTGTTCCAGAATGGCGATTATGCATATGATATTCCGGAGCAGTATGTAATACCAAAAGGACGTATGAGATATTGTAGACTGTCTGAGGACAGTGACAGCCGTCATGTCCTCAAAGATAGTCTCTGTGCATGCTGTAACAAGCGGGAAAGTCTGAAGCTATCAGAACTGGCCAATTTTGAACCCAAGAGTGAGAAGCTCTTTAACATCGAGCTGAAAACATTTAAGGAATATCTAGAAGCGAGGTATCCGTTGTGCGACAGCTGCAAATCAACAGTGAGAGATGTGCTGCACAGGCAGGCGGTATGGCTAACTCGTTATAAGATGCTGTTCTTCAGGCGGAAACCGTTTAAGACGCTTATCAGTGTAAGTACATTTGCAGAAAAGATTGTCATTATAAGTAGAATAAGAGAAAAAACCCTATTTTCAGACGAAGTGGGTCTTGGTGATTAATACTTCTTATGTAAATTTACAAGTACATTTTTTAGTTCTATAAATTGTGCGCTGATTCGATTTGTTGGACTTGAAATGCAGTCATAAACTGGAGCTGGAGATACATAAAAAATTATATTAATCATCAATTTAATAATGATGCTAATTAGTATTAATGCTAATTATTAAATAATCTTAAAATACTAATAAGCAAAGAATGGCTCATTAAAGATTAATATTCGATGTCCCAAATGTTTATTACGTTATGGCAAATATCTCTTAACGTTTTCATTAACGTCTCCATCGACTTGCAGTTGCAGCAACATTATAACAAATAATCATTAGTTAGTACTATTGCAGAACGCAAGAAAGTCGGAATCAGTATTCCGAGTTATCTCAACGATTCTGGTCTCGATGATCATGTACAACCACGACTTCATTTGGCTGCCAATCGGTGGGCTGTTTTTTCACTTGTGCGCTTGTTGGTCGAGCTCGATGAGAAAAAAAAGTTCTGATATATTATTGATATTTTTATGGTCCTGCATCATTACTCTCGTGTCCATAAAGGATTCGACGACTCTTCAAAATGCCTGGCTTACAACAGAATACATCGTGCAGTACCGCATGGTAAGTCCTTATAGAAATTTAATATTAGTACTGGCCAATTACTCTTATTTTAAAAATTAAAAATATTGCTAACAGTACTTTTAATACTGAAAGTAAGTGATTAATTGGCCAATATTAAATTTTTATAAGGGAGCTCAATAAATGGGAAATTATTGTATCATTTAATATAACAAAGACCGGCTACGAGTCTAAAACAAGGTTTGTTTTAGACTCGTAACCCTTTGTTATATTACTTAATTTATTGAGCCTTTTTACTTAATTTTAATTTATTGTATAATATTATTATTTCGATACATTCCTTTATTTCGAATTTGATTATGACCTGCCATAGATGTACGACGTTTTTCATTCTCTGCATTCTGCTTCGTAACGTGATTTTCTGAAAATGGCTCAAAAACGAATTGAAATCTGTAATGTAATTTTTTCCGTTCTTTTAAACTGTATTTTTTATTATATTATTGTTAGTGTATTATATTGTATTTATATTAATTTATTCATCAATTTTCGCGTTTAATTCTTTTTTGCTTCTCTTACTATTGTTATTATTTTGAATATATTTGCATATTCAGTTTATCCGTTTGTTTCTTTCTAGGTAGCGGTTTGCGCATTTATTACAGCATTGATGAGCCTTAGATCCAGCTTGTATAAAAATACTTCGACCGGTTCGGTAATGTTCAAAAAGATCAAGTTGCGCTCACAAGATGTTGTTTCGCCTCAGCTCGAATATAATAGTCAAAACAGAAACAATACTGTTCCAAGCAAAACGAATGGCTGTATTAAATCGTCAGTCTATGCGGCGAGCGAATTATCTTCCACTGAAATCAAATTCAGCAAGTCGCATTCAGCAATGCAAGTATCTTACATCACTTCTGCTTTTCATAATTCGTAAACGTTTCTATGAAATTGCCACAAAACTGGAAATCAGAGAAAAGTCAGGGAATTTTGCAAAATTTTCTGGAAAATAAAATTTTTTGGAGAAGTTCAATACAAGCAATGTCAACAATATTCATAGTAATTTATATTGCTATATCAAAATATGTTTTCAACATAATTATTAACAGTTTCTAAATTAAAACGAAAATACAAAAAATTTTGAAATATTAAAAGTCAGAGAAAGTCATGAAATTTTGTCTAGAAATTAGGGAAAAGTTATAGGATTTTAGGATGAGGAATTTGTGACAATCGTGTTTTATTATTTGTCTATTTACCTATTTATCTCTCTAGATTGAGACAGAAGCTGTCTACAATCACAAACAACGGTACCAATGGTCACATAAACTCCGTCTCTCAGAACGACAGTCCACCGGATAGCTGCTTGAACGACAGCCTGAGCTCCCTTCTCCTGAACGAGGACTCTCCAAAATACGACAGGATCACGAAAACGGCGCCGGCGATTTTCGAGCGAAGGGTGTACAGCGCGACGAGTTCCGAGAATCTGTTCAGGAAATCCGGCAGCAAACATAGATGCATTTTATCGCCACCGAAGCTCAGATCGGTGACGCAAACCTCGTGGGTAGCGGGCGGTTACTGGCAGGAGGGTATGATGACCGCCACGCTGCCGACGCTCTCGCGCTCGTCCAGCCAGAGCTCTGGCTTCGGATCGGTCGGCTCCTCCAATCTCGCACCTTCCCGCGAGCCGTCCGTGCACGAGCTCGACCGGTGCTCCTCCGCTGCGTCGGAGATCTGGCGGTGGTCGTGCCAGACGCCACGGCCAGGTCCCCACTTCGCGAGGCACGACTCGCCGGTGCCCCGGCCGCGTTCGCGGTACTCCGATGTGACGGGAAGTCACTCGCGAGCGGTGCCGTCGCCGATGGTCCGCACGATGCTCAACGCGGACGATCACATCCAGGAGAGCTGCGCGCGCGGATTGGACATTGGAGATGTCCAGAACGGCTCGGTGCCGACATACGCTGGTCATCACACGACGATCGTCGCGAGCCCTGGCTGGCTCTCTGCGCTGCTCTGCGGCTCGCTGATACTGAATATGATAGTGCTGTGCACCACACTGTTACGTTAACGTCGCGACGACCGGAAGCGCCACGCCCAGGATCGTTCACTGTGTTCACGCGGTAATTTTTATCAATCGCCACGGCTATTTATATGATTGCTAGCGTTAATCGAATTTCGAGTACTCGGCGAGTCTGGTCGCTCCGACCAAGGAAATCCCTCATGTCCATTTCTATCAATGAAGAGTAACTTCAATCTCATTTTAACTTGTTTTTTTTACTTTTTCCTAATTTTTAGAATTAGAAAAAGATAAAAAGTTTAAACGTACTTTTAGAGAAGATAAAAATTAAGATTAAAGTTAATCTGTGTATTGGTAAAAATGGATATCAGTCGTTTTCTTTCCTCCTCTTTGCGTGTGATCTTCTACTGCCAACTCCTTAGGTTCTAAGAATTTAATCTTCGATCTTGGGGTTATTTGGGAATATTTAGAGGTGATACAATTTACTGCCAATTGGAGGACGAGCACAATGCTCCGTTTTACTGCTGGGAAGACAGTAAATACGACGTTATACTGCCACTGTACTTGCTCGTTGAACATATCTGCCAGTTTTCGCATCTTTTTATGGGATATCTGTCCTAGAGACACGTTGCGATGCTTTGACCATCGCCGTCTCGGAATTTCTATACTGTGAATAGATTACCTTTTGTATTTACGGGAACATTTGTTCACTCGTTTTCTTTATCACTTCTCGTCCTAGCGAGTGCATGCCCACTTGCCATTCTCGAGACATGGTCTCTCGAATCTTAATCGTTTGGACAAGGATTAGATTTTACGGGCAATCCTCGCTGAATCTCAATTTCACGAATGCGTAAAACGCATCTCCGATTCGTACATTCCAGATGTACGATACAATCTTCCGGATCGTGACAGTGTCAAAATGTGCGGGGATAAAGACTATTTGCGCGTCTCATTCTCTGGAAATGATTTTGCCCGAAGAACACTGCTGCAAAGTTTTTCGTAATGTTTTTGTTTGTATTAGTGTATATCAATTAAAGTACACTTTACGTAACGCTTTTCTTCGTGCAGAATTATCCTGGCAAAGGACGAGACGCGCAAACGTCTCTTTTTATATATTCTGTAATTAATACAAAAACTTCAAGCCTCAGTGATAAATACGTATGTAGTTTTAGAAATAAGATAAGTATATTTGTTTACATGTTGCTCTGGATATCTCTTGTTTTCCATATTATTTATCAATAAAAAGACCGATTGTACATACTGTCGAGAACTTTGCAAAAAAAAAAGAGAAAAAGAAAAGGTGTGCGCTCTGCGATAAATACGCAGGTCTCTTCTTAGCCCATGGACTAGGAAACTTGTTGTAATAATCATGTTGCTTATTGTATTCCGATTAGTGTATGTTTTGATATCTACGATATTGTACAATTCTATCAAATAAGAATAAAACGTGAACTTTTACAATACGATCTATTGACTATCGCTTTTAGTTCCGCCGAGACGAGGAAGATAATTTCTCAAATTGCACAGGTAAAAACTAGAAGTAATTTTATACAAATTGGCTGAGAAACATTAAAACTTTCTATGTGATTGTATAGTGGCTTTGAAAAATGTAAAATGAAGCAACTTTGGATTAAATTTTAAAAAATGCCTAGACAGCAAAGCATAAGACGTCTTAAAACGTTTTCCTTATTTGGAAATTGTTAAAATTTGAGTCAAAGTCACTCCGTTTTACGATAAACTAGTAAAAGTTGAATTATCTCAGCTCGGATAGGACAATACAGGACTTTTCGCACGCACAAGATGTGTGTATATGTATAATATATTTTTTTTATTATATTACCTTATAAATATATCTCTTTCGGAGATTCGCCGGGACAATATGTGGTGCGACAATAAATAAATAGTGAATACAGTCGTGATTTTTCCCTTGTTCTTTGCTTTCTCTTCAATATAAGCACTGTCGTTTTCGATAATCGAATAATAATAATAATAATAATAGTAACGACATCTTAAAATTACGGTTTTAATCCGAGAAGAATATTGTATTACAATTTATAATAGTACCTTGTAGCTACAGCCTCTCTTCTACACCCTGCATACAAATTTACTACCACCTAGTGTCTAGGAAAAAAAAACGTTTAGAATTGTAGCTATGCGTTTCTTTTTTTCTCATTTTCTTTTTATCTCGTCTTCGCTACTTCGTTCTGTTCCAGATGAGGTAGATCCGAACTCGATCGGCTGATACGGAAAAGTGGTGTCGCGCGACAAAAAAAAGATCGTTACAAAAATTGCGTGAACTGTTGGCGACTCGAACGTTCTGCTCGCTGAGATTCTCCGTTGACGGAACGGAACGGGATCCTGTTCTCCTTTATCCTTTTGAAAGATCGCGATGAAGAAATAAAAAAGCGCTTCGCTCATCGTCGAGACGAAGGGACTGCCGGTTGTAGATCGACCTCCTCTTTAACAGTGAGACTGACTTGGATGGTTGCGTGCACATAAATCGTTATAATCTCGCCTACTTGACTGCGGATAAGTGTAAGGTATTACTTATTTCTTAATTTTTTTTTCCTTTCTCAGACACACCGGAGACGTTACGAAAATAATATACCAATAGCTCTGTCTTCCCCGCGCTCGTCGGCGAACATCACTCGATTACATTACACATACATCATTAATAATAAGAATCGATCGTTGCTGTTGCGCTTAATAAGGGATTGTTATCGCCTATCACAAAGATCCGGTAGAGATTTCTTACATGATTTCTTAGGTAATTTCGGCTTCTTAAATTATGTCGCGAAAAAGGGAGGGGAGGGGGATTCAAAATCGACGATCGCGGAATTACAATTGTTTG
>NW_017257540.1:128228-130070 GCF_001594055.1 Mycetomoellerius zeteki | reverse complement strand
GGGAAAGAGGGAGAGAAATTCGTGGATCGTATTACAGGCGCGTTACAATTTCAGCGCAACACGATTGAGGGGGTTGAGAAATACATTCATCAGCGTCTAAAGGGGGACGCGCGTTGAAGAGAAACGTTTAACATTATTAGGTGTCCGTGTTATATCTGCGATAAATACAATCGTGCATAAAACGCATGCTTGTTCACCACGGAAGGGAACGTACCCTTTCCTTTACATTGCGTCGCGAAATTATGTACGTGACACAAGTTATGTGTTTTGTGTGGTGTGTGTGTGTGTGTGTGTGTATATGTATATATATCGTATATTTACATACACCCGACAAAAATAGCCTTAACGATAATTGCACTCGCATTAATGCACCACCACACGCTTGTCGGTCGTCTTCGCCCACGTACGAGCAAAGAGGAGAGAAAAAAAAGAACGCGACTTCCTCGTCCTCGATACAGTTATATATCACAAAAGTTAAGAGAGAACTTGGATGGTGTGATAAAAAAAGAAGCAAAGTATTAGCCGAATACTTCTTCTAGAGACGTTTACATTACGAGAGCTTTCCAGCAAGAGTCATCTTGTCCTCGTTCGATAATTAGTAAGAAACAAAGACAGAATGACTCTTGTGTCGATTTGTGCCTCTCTACTGGAAAGCCTCCCTACGCCTCGCTCCATCCCGTGCCACGTGCTCCACGACAAAGCTTCCGCAAGGGTGCAAACTCACTATACCCGTTACCGTTAAATAAATCCCACGAGCGCTCTCAGTTTAGCTCAGCTCCGAGAATTTCCGCGTCGTGGAGGATTGAAAAAAACGTATCCGCATCATATTAATAGCCTGCGACGAAGAGGGAGATTACATTGATTATGAACGCAATCGAGAGCGCCTCTCGAGAAAGTGACAATGATCGCAGGGATCGCAGAATGACGTCGGTAACGAGGAAATGCAATGCCGCATAAAAGTCATCCGTTAGCGTATTCTCCTTGAGACATCTACAATCAGATTTTAAGGCGTAAGCCTAAACTTAAGTTCAAGCCTTAAATCGTAAAAATTTGACCAATTATAGCTGATTAATCGACTACAATCCGAGGTAATCACTTAATGTAATCATGGGACAGAGTCTCCGAAATCATTATAAAATTCATATGAAATCCCGGTGTCTAATCCGATAATTACATATGCAACTACTAGAAATAATTGTGTGATATTAGATAAACTCAATTATTTTACCAAAAGACTTCATATATAGTGAAGAAAATTATTTGTCATCAGATGAAACCGAATGAAATCAAATGAAATCATGTAATCTGTGGGATAATATTTCATGGTTACCTCCTCGCTATAATCGGTTAATTTCTTACGGCCGCCAGTATGAAGCTTGAAGTTTAAGTTTAACGTCTTAAATCTTATCGTAGACGTCGCCTTACAGAAATTTAATATTGAAAGATAGTGATTAACTACTTGTTTTGGGTTTTAAAAACTATTGCTCTGTTCTTTCAATACTCAAAATAAGTAATTGATTACTACACCTTTCAGTATTAAATTAAATTTCAGTAAAAGAACCCCGAAGCCATTCGCGATTAGTCGGGCTTTATCGCGATTACAAATTAGTAACAATGACTATCTCATAATCGTACAAGAGAAGTCTTATAAAATGGATTTACAAAGAGACGTACAATATTTGTATAAATTGGGTAGAAAAAAAGAGCGTAGAAAATAACGTAATACAGAACGCGCGAGAAAATCGAGCTAAGTTTAACAAAAAACAAAAAAGACTAAATGAATCGCGAGGATTTTTCGAAAAAGATCAACGATGGCGACGCGCGAGTGCGAAACTCTGACAG
>NW_017257540.1:122341-128208 GCF_001594055.1 Mycetomoellerius zeteki | reverse complement strand
TTTCCCTCCTCTCCGAAACGCAGATTTCACCGGGTTTCATCGCTCGCTCGTAATTGGAAGTAGCGAGGAAGAAGAAAGTCCGAGGCTCGCCGGAAGAAGACCGAGGCTTCTCGAGTCGCTCGATGGTCGCTGGGCAGCAGCAGCAAAAGGAGCGTGTCGGGGATAAATTAATCTAAATTAGACGCACGCGAGAGAAACGGTCGGCGAACTATACACTGTATACGCACGATAGAACAGTGGCTACGTTTACACCGGGCGCTTAATCCGCGGCCTATACCCCAAATTCGATCTAAATTATTTAGGCCCCATGCTGTAAACACTTGGTAAATGACCCGACCTAGCTTTAGGTCAGTCCTTGTTTTTTAGCAATCTGACCTCTAAAATAGGTCGTCTGCTTTCTCGGTGTAAACGCGCGAGATTTGTACAAAACACGAGATGGCTCTAAGTAATTCGGATCAGCGTGGACTAAATACGACCTCATCAATTTTTAAGTCTGTTTCGATATAAACGGTTAGTGGCTACGATTACACCGTGCATTTAGGCCGCGGCCTATACAATAGATGTCCTTGTTTATCCTGTAAATTAAACAAAGACACCTATCGTATAGGTCGCGGACTAAGCGCACGGTGTAAACGTAGCCAGTAACTAGACCTACTTCACGATATAGGTCGGGTCGCTATTAAGTCGCTAGATGTAAACGTAGCTAGTGATCATTCAAATCGCTCTACTTCTCTGTCGCGGAATAGGTCCTCGTGAATTTTCCTCGCTCCGATAAGATCGCGCACGGGTAAGATTGACCGCCATAATACGCCGAGAACGCTCTGGAGAGACAATTTCCTCACTTGATCGGAGGTCAAGCGTGCCCTCCGGCGGGATGCGCGCGAGGACTCCTGGACTCCTCGATTCCACGACGCCAGAACTCGGTCCGAACTCTCATCTCTCGTATTTGGAGATCGGACAGTGTTATAGTAGAATCCACAGTTTATGGTATTAATGCCCGTCTTCTATAGATTAACAACTTTAACCTCGGTTTAACTTGCTCTTTATCTTTTTCTAGTTCTTTATCTTTTTCTAATTCTTTCTAGTTCTAACAAAGGAAGGCTCGGAAGTAAACATTTTAATAAAAACAAATGAAATAAGTTTTTTTTAACACTCGAGTGTAATTGTATTCAGGGAAACACATTCTATAATCCCGCCAAGTTTCATTGAAATCGGTGAGAATTACTTCTGAGCCATCCTTTGTAAGAATTATGTTTATTTCTATCGATATGTAGATTAGCTTTGATCTTAGTTTAATTCGCTCCTTATTTTTTTCCAAGTTTTAAAAATTACCTATGTCCTATGTCCATTTCTACCAATGAAGATAAGCTTTAATCTCGGTTTAACTTACTCTTTACCCATTTCTAGGAATTAGAAAAAAATAAAAAGTAAGTTAACTAAGATTAGTTAATCTACAATGGTAAAAATGGACATTAATTTTAATCTCAATTTAATTTGCTTTTAATCTTTTTCTCTCTAATTTCTCTCTTTTTTCTAATGTCTATTTCCATGAATATAGATTAACTGTTGCTTCGGTTTAACTTATTCTTATCTTCTTATAATTCTCAGAACTAAAAAAAGATAAGAAGCAAGTTAAACCGAGATTAAAGCTAATCTACATTGGTAGAAATAGATATTAGAAAAGAGACAAAGAACAAATTAAATTAAGATTAAAATTAATCTACAGCGATGAACATACAGAGTGTCCTACAGGAAGGTGTTGAAGCTAATCGACTGTTATTTTCGAAAGTATTCAGTTATTGAAAAAACAAAAATTGCGCTGAAAAAAAGGAGTTTGCAATTTTTAATGAGTATAAATAAAATTTAATAAAATGTTTGTATCAATTAATTTTATTGATGAAAAATATGCTAAAATCAAGTAAACGCTAAAATTAATATCAAAGACCGTAGATAAAATCGAAAAACAGTTTCAGATTTAGTTATTTAGCAGCTATTTAAAAAGTTATTAGCAATATTAAAAACGATATGTTAGAAAAAGTTTTTACGAGCTTTCGTAACAAAAATTGTGTTTTGTACAAATTCAGATAGTGCACACTCTGAAAAAATTACTCCTTGGGATTATGAGCAATTTTTTATCAATAAAATTAATTGATACACAAACATTTTGTTAAATTTTATTTATACTCATTAAAAATGGCAGACTTTCCTCTTTTTTTTCAGCGCAATTTTTGTTTTTTCAATAACTGAATAATTTCGAAAATGACAGCTGATTTTCAACCTTCTCGTGGGACACCCTGTACATACAATACAGCTTGTATCCGAGATCTTATTACGAGTTCTAGCGGCGAGTTCCGAAGATATGAACCCGTGCACTCTTATCGCGAACAGAAATATTCTTATCAACTAGCAGAGAGATTTCTTACAATTACGAATACTTGTATAAGCCGCGATCGTCTTTACTCGCTCGAAGCCGCATGTCCAATCGTCTTCTCGATTAGTGAATTGATATCTGAAGTAAACACTTTTAAGTATATTCGTTGCCTCTTTCTTTTTCGAGATCTTCGAGGATCGTCCTGGTCGACGCGACCGTACGATCCTCGTTACAAGCTCGTAAAATTTGCGGCAAGTTTTTCTAGGTTCTCTCCGTTCAATTTTCAGATTAAATGCGACTTGAATAGAAACACTAAAGTACAAATTATTCTGAGAGAGTGGCGAGAGGCTTCTCCGTGTAATTCATTCGATTCACACATTCATTTAAAATATCTATTCATTATTGAATCATTATCATGCATATATATGTATGTGACATTAAATTAAATAATTTATAAAAATTAACTATTTACATCGACAGGACATGCAGCGCTTGTGACACATATATATATGCCATATACATATTTATATAACGTATATGTCATATATATTGTATATAATTTAATGCACTTATCTTATATATACCTAAGCACATGCTTGCTCTGAGAAAAAGAGGAAAGAAACAATTAAAAGAACTGGCGGTGCTCTCTCCTTGCGGATAATATAGTACTATGCCCTTACTTCAATATTAATAATTATAACATTTATGCATATCCGTTATACATAAGAGCCGCTGGAATTCTTTTGTTTTCGTCGATGAAAGCGTTCTTGCATTCGTTTTCTGTAAAAGTGAAGGGTATTTTGGCATTATGCGATCACGATCACTGTACGCTGTTACCCATATCTGTGTGTGTGTAATCAGGAACATGGAAAAAAAAGAGGAAAACAAATAAATATCTAAAATAAACATCGGTCACAATCAAATAAAATTTCATATTCCGTGAAGTCAGCTTTCGGCGTCGTGTGATATAAATGATACGGCACGGTAATCGCAACTGAGAACGTCTCAAATCAAATAATTAAACTCGCCATGCAAAAGGATGCGTTCGATCGTATGTTAAAAAGAAACGTCGCGAGGTTTGTTCGCTTTTTTTTCTTTGTTTTCATTCGCTTATTTCCTCTTTCACGAAATCGCGCGAGAAGCTTCGTGCCAAAGATAGTAGACGTAACAAAAATCGACCCACTTACTCTAAAGCGCAGCGCTGCCTGGAGAGGGGGCCGTCACCCCTTTTGTAACGCAAAACCGAACAAACCCACACAACGACATACAATGTAGGTTTTTTAATTAAGTGAATCTAAAAGAAGAAAAACAAGATGATTGTATACATGTATGTACATATATAAGACGAGGAAAGTTTGCGAAAAAAAAGAAAGAAAAAGAGAGACGACGGCGACTTTATAACTGGCGCGATTCGTAGTCGGATGGAGACAGAAGGGAGAAACTACTCCTTACCACGATTGCCGGTTCTGATGGCGTTGACGTTACTCAGGTGGTGCTGACCGGCCCGAATCGGCTTCGCGATCTGCGCGCTTGGTCCACGACGCGCCAGATTCTTTTGCCTGACTGCCTCCTTGATTCGGTCCACCTCGTATTGGTAGCGCTTACGATCTCGCATCGCACCCTCCTTGGCGTCGCGAAGCGCCGTCTCCAGGGCCTTGACGCGCTCCATTGTCGCCCGTAATCGTTTTTCCAGTTTAGGCAGCTCGCAGCGGAGGTCTGCGTTGTCTCTGACAAGTTGTTTGTGCACCTATAATATAAATATGTATTATATATATAGTGAGTGCAAAAAGTATTCGTACAGAGAAAATATTTATTAAATAAATTTTAATTTTAACAAATAAATATTATCCAGTGAGAAATGAGTCATCAAATTGATGTCGAATCGATATCGATATGATGATTTCAACACCAATTTGACATCGAATCGACGTTTAATTGACGATCATTTCTTACTGGGTAATTAACATTTTATTCATAAAGAATAAAATAGACTGCATGTTTCTTAAAATTATATATACTAAAAAGATGTGTATTAATTATAGAAAATATATCATCTGAAAAATAAGCGAAAATTAAAAATTGTATTGTTTAGATGCTCAAAAAGTATTCGTACAGTCGAGAAATTTTTCGAGCTTCTAAAATCAGGAATACATGCGGAGCTAGTTTGTTTTTGTTCGAACAGAATATATTGATTGTATAAAATTGCTAATTAATGTTTATTTTCTATAAATAAGACTTTTTATCAAAAATTTCCTTGCTCGAATACTTTTTACACTCACTGTGTATAAAATATAAATTAATAGTATATTAACACGTTCCATAGCCAAGCTAATTTTAAATGACTTGATCACCACGCTGCGACTTATGGCATGTTTGTGTCCGTTATATTTGTTAAATAGCATGTACTTTGTAATGGTAAAAAAATTATAAAAATTATTATAACGAAAAAGCCCTAACACATATCAATATATATCATAATTATATATCCATGTGTGATAAAATAAACGTAATTAAAAAGTTATTTTTTAATTACGTTTCTTTTTATAATCAAAACATCAAACGGTCTGAACAAAAAATCCAGCGAGCAATACCAATATGGAACAAGTTAATAGAGCATAATAATAGCACGAATAAAAATAAGGGGAAATTATAATTATAAACTGATTATAATTAATGTGACATAGAAAATATATTGTTAAATAAATGTAAATTAATATGTGATATGCACACATACAAGCTGTACCTTTGTCAACTGGTCCAGATTGTTTTCCAAGAAGGATATTTTCTGTTTCTGCGCGAGAGAACCGCCGTCATCCTCGTTATCTTCCGCGTTGATGGTCTTCTTTATTCTAGCCTGCAGATCCTGGACGAATAATTTGCGTAGATTGTGCAAAGTCTGCAGTTCTTTGGCTACCGTGTCCTCCAAACCTTTGAGATCTTTTCTTGCCTGCAATCGATTCGACGTGATCACGAATTTATTTTATACGATCGGAAATAGAGAAATTAATTAATAGATCCGTGTAATTAATAATTACTCGTCCGTTGCATGAATTTGTTCAACGTACTTGTTCTCGGCGCTCGTTCAACAACATAAGCTCCTGCAGCTTGACCGATTTGTTAGCCTCCTCTTGCTTCAATCGTTCGTAATCAGCCTGCATCTGCTGGTGTGCCAGAGTAAACTTCTGATTAAGGTCTTTGAGCTCACTGATCAGCTCCTGCTTCTCAGACAGTTCGTCCCTCAGCGCAGCAACCTTCAGTATTAAATCCAACATTAGAAAATTTGAAGGAATCCGAAAAACATTGATTATGTATATATATAGGGTGTCTCAAAAAAAAAAACGGATTGAAACACAATGGGGACGTAGATTGGATCAAGGGGAACAAAACAGTTTTGTACCATTTTGCAGTTGACGCAATATTTAACGAGATATTAACGTTTAAAGATAGGCGAATACAAGCGTCCGACCAGCCTACTGCTCAAGCGCTATTCTTCTCC
>NW_017257540.1:110868-122310 GCF_001594055.1 Mycetomoellerius zeteki | reverse complement strand
CCCCGCCCCTCGCGGCCCGCCGCGTCATGCGATCGGTGGAGACGGTAGGCCGTCCTGCCGGCAGCAGTACATGAATAGGCTGGTCGGACGCTTGTATTCGCCTATCTTTAAACGTTAATATCTCGTTAAATATTGCGTCAACTGCAAAATGGTACAAAACTGTTTTGTTCCCCTTGATCCAATCTATGTCCCCATTGTGTTTCGATCCGTTTTTTTTTAGACACTCTGTATATCCAAAATTGAAAATGCAATCAATACGGAATGTATTCCATAAATAAACGACCTGTTTTTGATGCGCATCCCTCAGCTGATCCATCTGCTCCTCCAAAGCCACCCGCATCTTCGTCGCCGCCTCTTTCTCCTCAGCTTTCTCCTTGTTGGTAACCGCCTGCACCTGTTCAGCGGCCTTCAACTTGGCGCATTCCTCACGCAACGCATCCACGTCTTCTTCTAAGGCTCGTTTGCGCGTTTCGGCCTCTTTCATAGATTCCGTCAGCGTTTGCATACGGGCCTCGTGTTGCGAGATCAACAGTCGGCATTCGGCCAAGTCCTTCTCATACTCGGAAACCTAGACATTTACGCGAAACGAAGATTGATTGGAGAAAAGTGACGTGCAAAAGTCCTGATTAATGCGATGACGTAAAACACAGCCGCCGACTACTCACTTTCTTATTGCAGTCTACTTGGAAGCTTTCCAATCCCTGACATCGCTGGACCAAATTCTTCACTTCGGACTTCATCTTGCTGATAAATAACCGCGCAACTGTGAACTCCTCCTCTAGTTTACCGTTGCTCTCCGGCGGAGCGATCTTAAATTCAAATTCAGACCATGATTGACAAAACCGACCAAGTTTATATTAAACAAATAAAAAGTAATTTTTTTTCTAATCTTTATATTTTTCTATTTAGATATTTAACGTGTTCTTACTTTTAGGTTTTCGTTAGACTCGCCACCGATAGCTACGCCGATCTCTCCTAGGTCTTTTAGAAAGTTTGCTAACATCTCCGCGATACGTTTTCTTTGATGAGCTGACATATCACGTAACTGTTGCAGCTCAGACGCAGTGTTGTTTAAAGTCACTTGTTTAGCTAGGAGCTCCTCTGTCATTGATTCCTGCTCCTTGTTCTTTAGCTCGACCTAAAGTTAGAATAGCAACAATAAAAAAATTGTCCGTTTTTTTTAAGAGTAGTCTTTCTGTTGTTAATAAATAGTTACCTCTTGTGATTTTTGGTCGTAATTGACCGCAAGTTCTTCTAGCGCTTGCAGCACCTCTTTCACCTCCTCTTTAGCGCTCTCGTTCTCCTGTTGTATTCGATTCATCTCTTGCTGCAATTGCTCATAATCTCGCCTTGCGCTGGCGATAAGTTCCTCCTGTTCCTCCATCTGCTCCTTCAACTTCTCAACGTACTGCGATTGTTGATTGATTTCCTCATCCTTGTCATCCAATTGTTGGTACAGCCTCTCGCGTTCCTCTTCGAGCTTCTGCCTCTCCTCGTTCGAAAGGGAACCGATCATGAGACCACCGCCGGGAGTAGCAGGCATCGGACTGTCGTCCAGCTTGCCTATAAAACAGAGATCTTTTATAGTCCATGATTTGCAAAAGTAATATGTCTAATCTTATAAGTAGATCAAATCTAAGATACAATAAGGTAATAAAACTTCAAAGAAATAAATCATAAAAATAATAAAAATACTATCAGTAATAAATAATATCTTGTAACAAACGCTTTATCACACATGCATGTGCTTTTGCAGAATAACTCTAAAAATTTTATTAATTTATAATATCTGACTATCGATTGTCTTATCATTTTAATATAAAAGACAGTTAAATGGACGCGTTTATACTGTTTGTCTTCATTACCTTCAATAGATGTAGTAATCGGTGTAGTAACATCAGGTACTTCAATCAAGTTGACCTGCTCTTCCGGTTTGACAGTCTCACCCTGCCGCCAACGCGACAATTCCGACTCCAATTTATCTACCTTGCCCTTCCATCTTGCCACTTTCTCTTTCTCGCGTTCATAGCGACGTTTCCATTCTTCGGCCGTTAGCTCCTCGTTCACGCATACAACGTTCTTGATAGTCTTGGCGCGTTTACCTGCAATAAATATGTTCCATAAAATCTGTGGAAAACAAAACGACATGTATGTCAAAAAGATATATACCGAAATCTAAAGTTGATTTTGTTTCGGATTCGTTGAAACTAGCGGGAGAGCAACAGATGATAATTGTAGTCCTGGCATTGCCACCCAATGATTCTTGCAAGATTCTCGTTAGCTTTGAGTCACGATAAGGAATGTGAGTCTTATTGCCGTCAGCCAGGGCCGAGATCACGTTACCAAGTGCAGAGAGAGATTTGTTGATGTTCTTCGCTTCATCTAACACCGTTCCTTCTGCACCGGTTTTAGAAACCTAACGAAACGCAGGAACATGATAAATACCATGGTATTCTGAATAATAATAAAATGTAGGAAATAGAAAAAGAACACATTTTTTTAAATATCAATTTACCTTTTCGGAACCGGCTAAATCGACGAGATACAACTTGCCAGAGAGCTTCTTTTGATTCTCCAAATTCTCTTGTTTAACATTTATGAGGAAAACGGAATGAGAACGTGAGCTATGTTCGTTCATGTTGGTCACGGCGATGTGCCGGTTTGACTTGCCTTCCTCTATCACTTCGAACACCTCCTCAGGACTAGAAACAAATCGCTCGGTCGCGCCCTTCACGAACGGCACCCGGTTCTTGTCTTCATGTACACTTAAGTTAACCTTAGATACTGAAATAAAAATTGGAGATTTATTTTTAGAGACATATTGATTTTACAAAAATTGTGGTTAATAAATCAATAAATCTAAAGTCGTTTTTGCGAAGACTTACCATCGAGAAGATCCCTGATTTTATCCATGTAAATCTCAAAGTAAGATACTTTGATATGGAATTCCAAGTTCTCTTCCATACCATAAATATGATTAAAGATGTCATTGACGATTCTCGGGATAATGCCCTGTTTGTTAGGATCACCGATGACTCCTTCCATTGTGTGCGTTTTACCTGCGTATGACGAATTTAAATATAAGAATTAGAAAACAGGATTCCGATGAATTTTGCTTCGTATTATCGGAATCCTGTTTTCTAATTGGATGCAGAGCGACGTACGACGAAAATCGGATGCAGTGTGAATCCAGCAGTAGGCTATGATTTTTATTCTACAAAATATCTACTCAAACTTTGAAAAAATTCCTTAATTTCTGATATTTTCCATACTTTTGTTTCACAAAATTGAAGCGGGTTTAACTACAAAGGTAGAATCCAATAATCTAAGCAAAACTCTACAAATTTCGAACAAAACTCGTATAATACTCGCAAAACAAACTAATTGCGTTCTCTGGGAAAACTAGTACAACAATCCGTACAACGGCCGAATTCAGCAAAAAAGAAACTTTTTTTTGTAACTGTTGAAAGATTCTTTAATATGATTGATTTAGATTTCCCCGCCGCCCCTCTCAGTGAGGAACTAAGAACAAGACCAATTATATTAAAGAATTTTACGACATTGCAAAGTTGCTTCTGCTGAACTGATCTAATATGGTGCAATTGAATGCAGATCGATTTACATATTTTCAGTGTTAATAAATAATTTAATCCTTTTAAAATTATGAGGTTACCGTGACAATAAAGAATATATAATTAAAGGATTAAATTATTTATTAACACTAAAAATATATGAATTGATTTGCACTCAGTGTGCACCGGTGTTGCACTAGTGTGTGTTTTCCTAATGGAAAACGTTATAAATTTTTGAAGAGACAACAGTTTTCTGCTAAAATATTTTGAGAATTTTATAGCGTTTTTCACTGGCAGAACTGGTGCGTATTCAATGCATATTAAAGCTGTTGTATACTAACTTGAATGTAAAAGTGAGATATCTCAATTAATAAAATACCTAATGTATATTTTATCAAATAGCACAATAAAATATATTAAGGATTTCGCGATTTAATTCGTTTCTATATTTTTATTAAACGTACATCTTTACGTCGATTTGTATCAACGGCTTTAAAGAGCACTGAGTGCGCACCAGCTCTATCAGTGAAAAACTATTAGATTTTGCCAAGTTTTTTTAGATACACATATAATAAACACCTTGTTCTATAATAATTATTTTGATCACCGACGAGATACTGCAAATTTTCGGCGATATAAAAAGGGCCTCAAGTACCCGGAGGTAATTGAAGAACGTTGATATTATCGACAATTGATATAAATTTGTTAACAAATATTTGGCTAATACATTATTAAATTCATAATTTTTTTATTACATAAATACTGCATAAATAAATATGCATACTTGTAAAGCTATAATATCCTATATATTGTCAAAAAATAAAAATTTTTTCTCTGCAGTTATCTCTGCTGATAATCAAATTTTGACGATAACACTGAAATCACAATTTTAAAGAAAAATCGAGTATTGTTGAGTTTTAAATACATATACATCGATAAACACGTTTACTAAACCAATAAAATTAGTACAATATTATCATTACTACAATATTACTTAATCACTTCAATATTAACTAGAACGCGAACTCTCGTAAGGATGTCGGTCTTTAATAGTACCTCGTCGGTGTTTTGAATAAAGACTCTTTACCTGACGATGTTTGACCATATGCAAAAATGGTTCCGTTATATCCTGCCAAAACATCTGTGACGATAGACTTTGCGGCTTCATTGTAGACTTTGTCTTGCGTAGCATTCGGTTTAAATACCTTGTCAAAGAGGTATACTTTGCCCTACAATTGATACATTATATAGCAAAAAATTCATGTTTAGACAACGCCAAGCCTTCAATAAAGATAAATCCTCTTATGACAATAAGAGGATTTATTTTTAATAACAATAAATTTTCCTCAGTGTAATACACTTTATTTTACATATCTAGAAGAAAACACATGCAAAATTTCAATTACATGAAACATATTGAATTTCATAGAGTTACTGTTGCATTTATCATGTACATATTTTCCATCATTCAAATTCCTAATGTCTACACTGAAAAAAAATCAAATAATAGTTACCAGTTCAGTGGAATAATTTCATATTCGGTTAATATAAAATAATATTACTTTTCTAAATATTTAGTAAGTATCCAACATAATCAAACAACTGTTAAGTAATAATTATTAAATATTTAGAAAAATAACATTGTTTTTAATAATACTTTTGAGGCTTTCACAAGTATTTTACTCAACATTCGATAGCTATTATTGTACTACATTCTTTTTCTCAGTACATTTCCATCAGATTAACTTTAATCGGTTCAACTTATTCTATCTATACTATATCTTTTTCTAATTTTTGAAACTGGAAAAATGTGAAGAGAATAAATTGAATTCAGATTAAAGTAAATCTACATAAAAGTTGCTAACTAGTACATAAATTAAATAATAAGTGAAAATGTTCAATATAAATAGGCAAAGAAGGCCATACTTAATCAAAGCGAGTTTCTGGTGTTTAATAATGTTTTGTGACTTTTTAAGAAGCTTTTTTAAGAATATTTAAAAATAGTAATATAAAATTGTCAATTTAATTTATGACACTACAGGGTTGTCACAAAACTGGAAATCAAATCAGGCATCGAATAAAATACAAAAAATTTTTTAATGTTATTAAACATCAGGAAAAATCATGAAATTTTGTTTGGAAATCAGGGAAAAGTTATGGAATTTTGGATGAGAAATTTGTAACGACTCTAATTACATACTCCAGCTTTTCAGTCTAGGACTGTGTTTCAAGACCGACAAATAATCGGCGTGCAGTTTGTTTGGAGCTGGAAATTATATAAAAAAAATCTCACAAAAATGTCATTAAATACAAAGATCCACTTCGAATATGACCTTCTTTGCTTATTTCTGGTACACAGAATGCTAAATGCAGACTGGACTTGGAAAATCCTTAGAAACATGTGTGTTATGAATCATAGTCCTATTATGGATCTATGTACACATCTATATAGATAAACATACATCTACACACAATATATGCAACAATAACGAAAAACTAGGACAGATCTGGACAGATGAAACCAAGAATGGTCCACGTTCACGTAGGCGTGAAACGGTCCACGTACCCCGATGGAGATGCAGTTCTCGTCGCCGCCGGACGGGAACTTTACGATGAACTTGGAGCCGGCTTTCTCCTCGGAGTCGTTCAGTGGCCGGAACCTGCAGACCACCTTGATGCTGTCCTCGGCGGCGATCTCTCGCTCCCTCGGCGTCTCCATTGCCATTGCGAGTGGAAGCGACGGTCACGACGGCGATGACGAAGAAGGCGCGCGCGCGCACGCCTTTGTGTGTATGTGTGTATGTGTGTGTGTGTATACGTGTATACTTAGCACTCGATCGGCACGGCCGATACTCCTCTTCGCCTCCTCCACCACCACCTCCTCTATTTAGACTGTTCTCCAACTATCCTCAGCTGCGATTGTACGTGGAGTGAGGCATAGGCGACGGGATGGCATAGGCGCGTACCGCATGAAGGGACCGTCGTCTACCTATATCTGTCTCCTACTCTCTTTCCCCTCCTTCCTCGCGCCTCTCTCACAACGCTCCGCTCCGACAAGCAGGCTCCGTCTGTCACCGTTCTCCTCGGGCAGCAAGATGGCGGCTGATAAGTGGCTGGCTGGCTGTCTGACTGGGCTTATCCTAGACCACGAGGTCTGCTCAGAGAATGATCCTCGCAGTAGACGTGACAGGCGACGATGCTTCGGCAGGACCCGCCCGCGCGCTCGCTCGCACCTATCTGACGGCTATCTCTCTCCCTCCCTCCCACTCTTTCTTTCTTCCTCTCTTTCTCTCCCCCTCTCTCTCGCTCACCCTCTTGTTCGATTCGAAAATCACGAGCCCCCGCGTACCGTTCTCTTTCGTTACAGGCCGCGAGAACGGAGGCGATTTGCGCGGCGGTTTGACAGCTACACGGCCTACCTCTTCGGAGTAATTCGGAGAAACTTTAGCGAGCGATTCCCCGAGTGCGCCCCGCGCGCGCGCGCAATCGATGACCAGTCGCGGAGACGTGACGGCGACGTTGCGCGCTACATACGCCGCACACCTACACCTACACTTTTATTATTATCATTATAGCTGGTCTTACAGCGGCACACGGGCACACTGTTGCCTCACCTTTTCAGGTACAGCCGTCTATGATCGTCCTGTTCTTTGTAGTCACTCTTATATTTATAACTCAATAAAAATTTATTATTATTATTATTATTATCGGTATAGATCTGAGCTAATTGTAAACGGTTAACGTTGTTGCCTCACCTTTCGAGGTGCAGCTCCACTGCGATCTGTATAATCGTTTTCATTGTTCATACAGTACATGAGTTCCAGCAATGTTGCAGCAACATTGCAATGTTTCAACAATACTTTAGCATCATTGCAACGCTCCAACGATATTATACAGCAGCATTATAACGCCTCAACAATGTTGCAGCAATATTACAATGTCCCAACAATATTGCAACATTCCAACAATGTTGCAGCGACATTACAACGTTCTAGCGATATTGCAGCAAGTCTGTAACGTAACTCCAGCAACATTGCAACATTTCAGCAATATTTTAGCATCATCGCAATGCTCCAACAATATTACAGCAACATTGTAACAATGTTCCCATCAATATTACAGCAATATTGCAATGCCCCAACAATATTGCAACATTCTAACAAAATTGTAGTAACATTGCAATGTTCCAACAATGTTGCAGCAGCATTGCAACGTTCCAGCAATTTTAGAGTAGCATTGCAAGGTTGCTCTGTGCTATATAGATACTTGTACCTTAATAAAGTTATTATGATTTATTATCTCCATATAAACTCATGCCTACACCTACACCCACGGTAGGACGTGGGACGTAAACGCCAGCGGAGCACGCTCCTCCTCCCCGATGACAAAAATAAGGTTCTGAGGTGTGGACTTCGTCATCTCATCGCAGTTAATCTGCCTCGCGTGTGACTCTCACCCGACTCGTTTCCGCAACGTCACAATCATTCTCGCCGGCAATATAAACAATCAAAGAAATCGATACGCCTTTTCACTCTGAAATCAATATAGCGCGAACACTGTTATTAGGTCGCAGAAGAGAACTTTAAGCGTTCGGAAAATGTCAGGTATGTTTGCAATGACGAAGTTTCTCGGAGCTTCATTCTCATCCGTTGTCCTTTTCATATTTGCTTCTCATTCGATAATTTTAATAGCGCCTTTTCTGCACTCAGTCTCTTCTCGAGATCCACTCACTTCAGATCGAAATTTGAATTTAAAATTTCGAATGCGCGAGGTACAGAATACAGGAATACAGGAAAAATACATTCGGGAAGGCGATATATCGATAAATCGATTTGTCGAAGCGCTGCAATATAAATGAATACGCTCGGACATCGATAAAATTTTATGAAATATAAAAAATTTAATACGAGACACAAAAGATACTTTCGAATGTACCATTATAAATTAACATTTTTAGATAAATTAACATCTAACTTATAAAACTTATCCTAGACATATCCACTGGATATGAATACTGATGAACACTATGAACGATTATTCACCGGGTATTCACAAATATGGTTGCCAGCCACAGTAAACTCGGCATAAATTCGTAGGATCTCGTGCTTCCTGCAGGAGTCTCTCGACCTGTCCAGGAACACTGGACACCAGACCGTCCTCGGTGCCTTGCAGCTTCTGTTCGATCCTCAAAAGAGCTCTCTTGGCGATTGTATTAGTTTCGACAGGTGCTAAAGAAAATAAAAATTAATGGATTAACTCGCGTCATAATTAATCAAGATAGTCTTGCGAGTTAAGGATTCATTTCTCTCGATCGTGATTAATTCCTCTTACCTCGTCCACTGTTTTCTGAGAAACGCTTTACGACGTCGCTCTGCATCTTGCAGGCCTTCTCCGGCGTGATCGCCCATGTAAAGAGTGGATCGTATAGCAGAACCTGAAGAAGAGTGATGATAATCTGCCTCTGATCGCGCAACATTGTCATGGTCACTTCACAACTGCGCCTCATAGTACCCTCGATGCCGGAGGCACCCATGGCGACTTCGATGTCCCTGGTTAGCCTACAATGAGACAGACAACGAGTTAATAAGGACATAAATAACGGTCGAATGAAAAAATGATAAATTTCGAGAATAGAGATTAGAATCTCATATTTGATATGGGATTCTAATAAAATAATCTAAATAATTTCTATCAACGTAGATTAACTAATCTTGGTTCAACTCATTCTTTTTCTAGTTCTAAAAATCAAAAAATGATAAAGAGTAAGTTGATCCGAGATTAGTTAATTTACACTGGTAGAAACGGGTATAAGAAGCACTAAATACGGTCAAAGCTGATGCCTAACATTTCTATGTAAATTTTAAATAAATCTTTCAGTTAAATATAAACTATGTGCCAATTAGTGTCGGACTTGAAACGCAATAATAAATTGAAGTTGAAATAACAGTATTACAATTTATATTGTATTCAATATCCAATTCATCAATTTAATAAACATTCTCTTAAGTATCTTAAAATTTACATAGAAATATTATTAGGCTATGCACCAAAACCATTAATCGAATTTGGCGCTTCTTACTTATTTATATTATTCGCATTGCACACACAGTCTAGTTTAACTTATTATAAAATAATTATTTAATGCGCTTTTCGAAGGCAAAATAATTCATACGATAACTCCACCTGAAAGGAATTGTCTCGGGAATGGGAAGGACCTTGCCCTGTTCGAAAGCCACACCAAAATCAATGTGCACCACTTCAGCGGTGTGTTCGTCTATTAGGATGTTGCTCAGATGTCTATCGCCGAGGCCCAAAATGTAACCCGCGATAGACGTGGTGGCGACGCTGCGCGTGTATGTAAGAGTCCTCTCGACCCAGGTTTCAGGTGATCGATATTTCTCTTCGAAGAAATGATGGAACGCCGGCTTCGTAAGTTTGCAGCAGTCAAGAAAGACTCTCAATTTCACCTATATAGACCAAAAGACCGATAGAAGATAAAGAGTTATAGAGATAGAAGCTAAAGGTTCGAAAATAAAATTTCGAAAATTGATATTTAAAAGTTCAATTTTGATCCATAAATATAATAAAAGTTTAATTAAAATATTAATACTTTCTCAGAGAAATTATTAATGTTAGGATTATATTTATAAAATTTAATCTGTTTAAGAATATTGAACTTTCAAATGTTAAATTAAATATTAAATAAATCAAAAGACTTAAGAAAGATGTTTACTAAAATTATATTACAAAATTTATTGTAATAAAATTCATGCTTTGATAACAGCCAGTTAGCACAATTAGTAAAGTAAGGGGTTGGAAATAACGGAGAAATTTCTAGCTATCATTTACCTCGTTTGATTCTTGCGCGACGTTCCTCATTTTGTCTCTTGCCGCTTCCGCAGTCAGGCCGCATGGATAATATTTCTTGTGCATACCTGGCTTGTCCGAGCTGCCTACCAAGGTCACTGTGATGGGTACCGTGTTGTCGCACCACTCTAGCACGCCCGACCTCTGCGTTAGCGGTACCACTTTGTACGTTCTGATACGTAGATTCCGCCGTTGCGTCTCCTTACACATGCACAGCAGGGTGTTCATCACGGTGAACACTTGCTGCATCACTGCGTCTTGCCGTAGGTCGTCTTTCCCCTTGACCAATTGCCGGAGTTGCACGCCATTAGTGCCGACGCAGATAATCTTTTTGGGCGCATTCACGCCACCGACGAATTCACAGGAATCCTGATACGATCTTACACCGACTACGTCGTCGTAATTGCCCGACGGTCTCACAGATAGACTTAGAGTTGGTAAAAGAACGTTGTTCAGGTTCTTGATCTGTAAGATCGATTGATTAGACATGGAATCAGATTTTGCATCGTGATCTATAGTTACTATTCTTTCCGAAGAATTTTTTTATATTCTTTTGATTCATAAAAATTAAATTAATAGGCTCAATTAAATAAAACAATAACAAAAATAAAAGGGGCTAAGAGCCAACGCTAGTTTTTAACTGCTAATATTTACTTTTATTATGTAAATTAGAATTTGTTTTTATGCGAATATTGAAAAGGTCCTAATATAAGGATGAAATGTTTGTTGTTATAAATTGAAAGACAGTAAATATTAGCAATTAAAAACTAGCATTGGCTCTTAGCCCCTTTTATTTTTATTATTCTTTTGATTTATATTCTTCAGAGCCTAAATTATTTATATTGCTTTCCGAAGAGATATCTAATCAATAATTAAAAAAGTACCCTGGATATTGGCTGCTCTCGCGGTATCGCATAGCGTTTATTGGGACAGCATTTGCCTTTGGGTTGCCAATAGGCAAGACTCAACAATGCCCGCGATAGGTTTTCCATTTCGTGAATGA
>NW_017257540.1:106815-110836 GCF_001594055.1 Mycetomoellerius zeteki | reverse complement strand
CACCTGTTGAACCCGATTCGTACTCATCGTCGCTGTGCAAGTTCTTCAGTGCCAGAACCACAGGCAGTGTGTGATATGGATGTTCCAGGATGCATCGTTCGAGAATCCGGAAGATTCGTGCGGAGAAGCCATACTGTTGCCTGATATCATTGCTTATGTGAGCGGCCAACTGAGGCACCAGCGGCACGAACTTGAATGAGGGTATGGTGTCCAGCTCGTCTAGCAGCTTCTCGTTCACCTCATCGTCGTACATGTTGTCCAGCCAGAGTGCCACCAGCCGGAAGATTAGCAGATTGTACTTCTCGCTGCTGCGTAGCGTCCTTAAATAGTATTTCAGTGCTTGCGCAAGATAATTGCGCTTCTCCTGTTCGATGTTCTTCAGCTCGGCCGCGTCGTTCGTCGATTGTTTTTGACTGATTATCACGGCGCGCTTTAAGTACTGATTGCTCATCATCTGTGCGTGGTCCACTTTATCCGCACTGCTACAAGCGTATTCCTTCAGTGCCTCATATGTCGGCGAATTCATGTATGTGCTGATTTGTTGGTACTGTGCATCAGCAAAGCGCGCCAGTGCAGCCTATAATGAAAAACATGAAGTATATCAAGATAAATAAAATTCTTTCTACTGAGTTAATTAATTGAGAAGATAAATGCAATATAACACACGTAACAAAAATAAAACTTAAAATTTAAGTAGAATAACTTCAAAAATACATTTTTTGTAATGTTTCTAATTTCAGTAGAACGAAATTTAAAAATTTCGGAAATAAAAATAGATAATAGTAAATGAAAATAAAAAAAATAAAGAGAAAAATAAAACTTATAAGTAACAATGTAAGTCGATTTATGTTGTTTTTGCACGCAATTTCTCAATACCGATTACTTTGCATATATTTATCCTCCTACCTGCGTATCATGTAAATTTTCGATAACATCGGACGTTTGCTTGTCGATAGCTTCGCTGATCTCAATGGACACTAAATAATACTTTTGTATTACTGCCTGAGGATTTTCGGACTTAGTTTCCGCCATCCAATCACCGTAGACTCGTAGAGCCTTAGCCTTCAGACTTGGTTTTGGATCCTTTTTCTCGATTAGGCTCCGTAACAGATGACGCGCTATTACCTGCTCGCCTTTCATCCACGTCAAGAGTGATTCTTGATAGAGCAGTTGATTCTTCAGATTCGTCGACAGATTTTGATGCAACTCGAGAGGTCTCAGCGCTCGGGTGGCCACTGAGAAATTACCCTGACTCTCCGCGACCTTTGCCAGGTCCAGGCAAGTATCAAAAAATGCTTTCTGTACGTCTGCATTCGTCCGCAGAGACTCACGGATACGGAACATCGTGATACGCTGCGATAGAATCGGCTCCACGTGATCGAACTGACCGATCAAACTGATCTTGTGTTCGTTCCAGCGTTGCAAAATCTCCGGATACTTTTTTTCCGAAGAATCAGCTGCCCAGCTCAGTTGCTCGATCTCACGCAACATCCGCAGTTGCGATAGCTTTTGATTGACGATCTTGCTACTCTCAGGGCTGATCACTCGCAACTCGTGTATCACGCTCATGCGGCCGCACTCAATCGCCCGATCTATACCTCGCCGGTCGTTCTCATGAAAGCATTTCAGTGCATGGTAATGGTGAACATGGAACGCATTCTCCAGCAACTCCACTCGTAACTGTTGAGATTGGAAGTCGTTATAATTGGCGACGGTGGCGTCGTTGACAGGTAGATCCCACTTGCTGAGTCTCCAGGCGCACTCATAACTAGAGGAAGAAATTCACTTATAAATTTTTATGCTCAATTACAAATTAATAATGAGATTATATAGCGAGTAATATAACACATTTAATATTTATTAAAATATAATTCTACTATAATCTTTCAATTTATCTGAAACATTTCGACTTTTACTTAGTTTTCTTCAGTTATTCTACCTAATATGTTTTCCTACTATATAATTATATTAATTAGTTATTAAACATTGATTAGATACGCTTATTAACGTTATTAAATTTGGTGACAATTCGCATTAGAGATCTTATGCGCTTACTATGTCCATGTGTGAATCCGAGTTTCCAAACTTTTATGTAGTGGAGTGAATATAACATAAGACGTTAATATAAGCATATCTAATCAATGTTTAACAATTAATTAATATAGTTATATAGTAAAAAAAACATATTAGGTAGAATAACTGAAGAAGACTAAGTCGAAACGTTTTAGATAAATCGAATGATTGTAGAATTATATTAATAATATTAGATGTGTTAATATATTGATCGTTACATAGCCTCATTATTCATTTGTAGTTTAGCAAATCACACTTTGTTTTTTGTAAAATTCATATTTTATGCTCAAGTTATCAAATGAACTATATATTTACTTCTTTATTTGCAAATTCTTATGTAATTATAATTATATATACGTAATTCACCTAAATTTCTCATCTAGGCTACCGCTCAGAAATTGCCACTGGAGAAATTGCAGTCCCGAGCGGTGTAACGCGTTTGCCATCTCCATCCTGGCGTTTGCCAACAGCGAGTCATTGTGATGGGACAACTCGATATCCAGCGCGAGCATGACCTCGTCCCAGCGATTAGTACGGGCGTAGTATTGCACACGAGAATCATGATCAAGCACGTGCGACAACCAAGCCCCAGCGTCTGGATCGCTAATGTTCAAGTAGGTGTCCAACATGATGTTTTGCAGCACTCGGCCGATTTCTGGCTGGCGCTCATAGATGTAGTTGATCCTCGGGTCACTGCTGAAATCCGGATAGTCCGTCGAGATTGACCCGCAGGCGAGTTGCGCGAATAGCAACGCTGTATAGTATGCGGAGCACTTGTGCGCCGCTCTGGCCAGGTAGACGTAATCGAGTCTTAACGTCGCGCCATCCGGTAGCTGAGCGCGTATGTGGTTCACCATGTCCAACATGCGGCGTACGATCTTCTGGTCGCAACTATTATCGCCTTTCGACATCGGCGATGCGGTAGTATCCGCCTCATTGATTGCAAAGTGTTGCCTAATTGATATGAATTATGAATATTTCATGACATTAAATAGGATGTCCATTGAAATCTTGTAAAAAATTCCGAGAATTTTCAGATTTTCAAAGTATTTATGTTTAAAATTCTAAGTAAGATTAGAAAGTTTTTTAATACTTTGAAATAATGAAAGCAATTTTTAAATTTTAATCTAAGTAAAATTCCAAAATTTCCCAGATTTCCAATTCCGTAAAAATCATTGATTTTCAAAAGTAAAGAGAAATTCTTTGAAAATTCCAAGTTTTTCTAAGTAGTAAACACCTGAAATTACCTTTTAAATTTCCCGTCGTTAAACATTTATACTTAAATAAATTAATAGTACCTAAAAAATTGATTAACGCAATCACACATGGTATCGATAAATCTATCGTTCTCATGGATGACGAGGTAAACGATTCTTGGCAAAATCAATTCGCAGAATTCAACGCTGAGTCGACAAATCGACAGGAAGTTTTCCAAGTAGGAGTCTATGAAGCATTCGGCGACGCTGCAGGTGACTTTAATGATCCATTCGGCGTAATTCTCGTTGTTCTGGATTATCCACAGCTCATTTTCTGGATTCATGACAACGCGAAATTTTGCAGTGTCTATACTGAAGGACGTCTGCCTGATGCAACGGCCGCGAGCAAATGGTCGGATATAATCAATCTTCAGAGATGTGCACTCAAGGATGTTCGACAAGTCTGTTGAGTATTTGGGGTCAAATAGTTTCCGACCGTTGGAGGTCGACAGCACCGCATAAAGGGCTTCAGCGCTCACCTTAAATACAGTTAATATGTATATTATTTATTATAGGATTAAAAAAAATATTTTTTTAAAAGAAATGTTATACTTAAGGGGTTATACTACCCAGGCGCACTGAAAAATGAACGTTTTTTTTGGGAATTTTTTTCTTGGAAACTATTCAATGGATCATGGAAAATGAAATTTGAGGCTTTATTATACATGTTTTGAGGTATAAAAAAAATTTTT
>NW_017257540.1:97313-106573 GCF_001594055.1 Mycetomoellerius zeteki | reverse complement strand
AAATTTTTTTTATACCTCAAAACATGTATAATAAAGCCTCAAATTTCATTTTCCATGATCCATTGAATAGTTTCCAAGAAAAAAATTCCCAAAAAAACGTTCATTTTTCAGTGCGCCTGGGTAGTATAACCCCTTAAATACTAAATTAAGAAAATATTTTAATAAAATTGTAATTTTCGCTTGAAATACCACAATGCAATGAAAACACGAGACTTAATCATTATTATGCAATAAAAACCTTGCGAAGTTCCACTGAATTTTCCACGAGAAAACTCGTCAACATCGCAACTGATCGATAGGTCAGAGCCTCTATCACATAGTCCGCTTCTCGGACGAAACTTCCAGCCGGTTGCAGAGCCATTGTGGAGTCCATCGGACCTAGTTCGCCAAGACATTTCGTGGCCTCCATCGACACGCGTGGATTAGGCGATTCTGTTAGTCTAATGAGTCTGAGGAGTGAATTTTAAAAATATTATGTGATAAAATAAAAAATATAGAAAATAAGAGACACCCAAAGGAAAGAAATTAAATAATAATATTATTATAAACATTATTATTATATATATATTATATAATATATAATAATGTTAATATTAACGTATATGTAATATTAATTTGAATAAAATGCATGTTTACTTGAATATCAACCGATGCAGGATGTTAGCACCATCCTCAGGATACGGACTCTGCAACTTTTGGTGTAGTTTTCGCAACTCACTTTTCTTCGTCGATAACTGCTGCGTAAAATTCGCAAGATCTTCCAGCGTGCACTCGACGTTTTCCTCACCCATGGCGTCCAGGAAACGTTCCAGCTCGTCTTCAAGGCACAGCGCAGATCCATCGTCCAATCTGATGGTGTTATGAGTTTCTCTTACATCCTGAAAGATCTCGTGATTCGGAAACGAGCCGAGTTTTGCGATGGCCTCTCGTAGTACGTTTCTTTGCTCCACCACGAGGAATTTAAGTAGACTCGCAGCCATCTCGCTGATGCTGCTATTTTTCGATTGCGCCAGGCCGATCAGATTTGCCACGATAAACCGGAGAACGTCTTGGACCTCCGTGGCTCTCGCGGGTAGCGCTTGTCTCAGGAACAGGTCCAGGAACTTACAGCATGCCGCGACGAGCGTCTCGTCGCCATCACCGCCATTCCTGGTGAGATGCAACAAGCTGTAGCACACATCCCGGATCAGGAACGCGGCCATTTCATTGAAAACGGACTTCGAGAGGTCGTGCGTTAGCCGCAAGCAGAAGTACGCGTACTGATGCAGTCGCTTGAGCTTACCCTCGCGGGAGCGCGACAAATGTACGGCGCTTGCGAGCCGCAACAGTGTCTTTTGCAGCGTCGCCGGTTGTTGTTCTACCAGCATATGTGTGTTCAGGGAATAACTCGATTCTAGATAATCAAAGCACAGATCCAGCACAGCTCGTGAGAAATGCGGTGGATCCGTCGCCGGGAAGTACGTAAATGAGATCGAGAGAATCTTCTTGAAATCATCTTCATCGTGTAGCCGCCGTATTAGTTCTACAAGAATGTCCTGTAAGCGAGAACGGAATAGCTGACTGAATTTTTTCGTGTTTGCGAACTCGTCCGTGTTATTTATCAACTTGCGCATTGTGTCAGTATCGAATACAACTGCACGCGATATCAGCCACACGAAGCAGGATGGGAAGACATCCTCGAAGACTTTATTGAAGTCCACATCGGTATTCACGCAAAAGGACACGGTCTCTTCGATGTCCGAAGTGCGCAGTAGAACCGGGACAATGCAGTTGATGTTTTTTCTAAAGAATTCGTCGATAGTCTCGCATCCTATTGATAATATATATGATAATAATAAATTTGATTCAATTTATAGTGCTTATATTAAATATCAATTTATGTTATATACTGTAAATATCATTTTTTATATTTTATAAAACTGTAATGAACAATTTTTTTTTTCATTATCTTTACTTGTATCGTTAGTGGATGTCAGATGCCACAAAAAATTTTGTTTTTCATAATATTATTATTTATTACTAAGTTGGTATAAATAACTGAATTTTTTATTTTAAAACCACTATTGTACTAATATTGCATCAAATTGCATCAAATCAACAAATTCTTACTCATAAGCATCCATGGAAAATTCTGCAATTGACAATGCGCGTCTTCGATCCAAGAAGTCAGCAGATAATTCAAGTTATCTTCTATGAGCGACACGTATGTCGTCGTGTGATGCGCCGCCGCTAAGAGAACCTTCCGCACCGTCTGCACATTCACTTGCTTTTCCGTCGTTAGTCGCAACATCGCACACAGGGCGCGACCCTGAAGGACTCCACTGGCGCATGCCACGGAGGCCAGCGCGATTAATGCGGTGACTGTTCTGGTCTCCTTCTCATCTTGCAATTGACTTTCTCTCAAACTGTTGCTATTCCACAAAAATGAAAAAAAAAAAAAAAAATTACAAGTGCTACTCGTTGCACATTATTATGTACTCTTTTGAATTATGCGCAATGTTAAAAATTGCCCTGATAAAAATTTGTCAAGTATTTTTCATATAATTTTTCAAAATTTTATGTCAACTTCAAAATTTCTGAATAAGTTTATAACTTTTTAGAAAATTTCTCAGATTTTTTTTATACAAATTGGAATACTTTTCAGAAGTACCAAGAAAGTCTACAGCATTTCAAGAATTTTTCTTAGATTTCTCAATATTTCTGCGAGTAATAATTCGTATAAAAATTCTAAGATAAATTTTCAGCAGGTTTTTTCAGCAGGATGCTATAAAAAGAATAAATATTGGATGTTTTTATAAAAAGTTTCTATAAAAAACAGTTTATAATATTGCTATCTAATTTATTTTAATATGATATTTCCTAAATATTTCTATCTCTCTAGACTCTATTATAATGTTCATACTTCTGCAAGTTGGAATTCGACTGCTCCGCCTCATCGAGCAGCTCGAACACTGTTTCCTCCACCTTCACAAAGATGCGTTCCTTCCATTTATGAGCGACATTTCTGAAGGATAGGATCTCTTGCAGACATTGCACTGCTTGTGACCGAAGCACAAAGAGTGTATCACCAATGTAACCGAGGATGCTGTCCAGTAGCGTCAAAACGTCGTCATCATCGGAAATGTAAACGCTACTCCAGGAGAAATTCGGATCAATCCGTACGAAATTGCATACGCACTTCATATAGCTCGTATGCACGAGAACGCTACAGTTTCGATTACAAATGCGCTTATGAAGCTGTTCGAGCGCGTGGAGGAACGTTTTGGGCGAATAACCATATTTAATCGCGTACTCGAAGAAGTATGGTAGCAGATTTAATAGCCGTCGCAACGATTCCTCATCTTTGCAACCTTTCTGGCATACTTCCAGCAGAAATTCCAACGGTGTATCCGCGCACTCGCGCTGGATCTCGTCATGGTCGCGTGCAATGAGCGATTCGAGGATCAGCAGTGACATGCTGGAATCCACGTAGCTCGTGAAGTCCTGTTGCATAGTCAGCAAGTTATGCATCATCTTTTTCTGCAACGTGGACTTGCTGTGATTTGCGTCGATGTGTAAAGCGCAGAAGGATGATAAGGCCTCTATGGTCTGCAGACGAATCACGCCCTCGCGCGGATGGCTTGGCTTTGGGTCTGATGTCTCCAGATACATGCTAGCGTTCCGCTTGCGTCTTCCCTGAAACAATGACATGTTACAATCGTTCATTAAAAACAATTTCTTCGTTACACAAGAACAAGTTAATTTCCTCATTTACCTGATAAGTGTTAGAATCTTCATTACAATCGTAATTATAATTGTCGTTTTGATTCAATAGCTCGAATATGTTTTTTATCATGTCCATTGTAGATGCAGAGACAATTATTTTAGCAATTTCCGTATCGTAGGTTGCTCCATAAAATATCCTCAATGCTCTGGTTACGTTCAGTAGGAACATATTTTTGCACCTGCGAGGAAACATTTAATGTAACCAAGATATTGAACACATTTGTAAGAAATCAGAATAGTAAAAAAAAAAAACAATAAAAGCTTAAGTGCAGTTCTGCCAGTATAGCATAATAATTACAAAATTTGGAAGTACAAAAGCATTGAATGATTCCTTAATAGTATCTAAAAAGAGAAAAAATAAAAAACTTCTTTCGCTTTATTAAAACTCATACCTATTCCAGTCAATTTTCGTCAGAACTTTGTAGCTGTCATTCAATTGTTTCTCCATTGCATCGATCAGTGGGCAGTAGCCATCAATATCCTCCGTCGTGAAAATATTCTGTTGCTTCAGAATAGATAATAATCTTGCCAGGAACGTCAGCTTCATCAGTACAACATAGATTTCACGTACATTTCTATTCTCGTCATTGGATCCATCCTCTTGAATAATCTTATGCATTTGCTTCATCAGGAAGTTAAATACTTCCTGTATGTAGGAGACAGGATTTCCAGTGTCGGGCATCATCCCGGAATCTTGTTCGACAAGCTTGCTCTGCGAATTCACTGACAACGCTATCTTGAATGTCAAGGACGCATGACAGAGTTGCGGAAGCTCTGTTGAATGGATGTCTTGATGAGGCACAAAAGCGATCACGCGCGCTTTCTCGTGGTTCTGCAAGGATTTCTGCTCAGTCTTAATATTTTGTTTGTAACGAGATTTCAGAACGAGGTTTACTGACAATGCGCAGATGTCCTCGACAGTCTCGATGGACAATCGCGTTGCCAGTTTCTGCCATGTATGGTCTGGAATGTTCAGCAGCCACTCTAGAAGCCGCGTCCTATCACAGATTGGCGCCATCATCATTGAGGGCGACAAATCCAGCACCGATGTGGTCGCGTCCACCGGTAGAGAGACACGCTCGCACAGCCGTCGCAGTGTATGTACGCTATTCGGCGACCAGCGAATCGCCTTGGTCAGGTACAATCTGAGGAGAGCGTTTGCGTTTGGCAGTCTATTGTATCTTACGAAACAGCGAATCAATGAATGGCCCGATTCCTCGTTTTGGTTCACTCCTAGAGATCTGCAAGGATAATCTTGTTGCAATTATAAAATTTATTAATTATAAAATGCAACAATATTAATGTAAACATTGAAATTAAATGTTACATGCCTAAAAAATATTTATAGACAATAGACAATTTTTTAAGTTTGTTTTAGTAAAAAGTAAAAACTAAGTTTTTTAACAGGAAAATTATGTAATGTTTTAAACTAATTTATATAAATAAATTAATAATAAAATTTAAATTAGCATGCACCTAAGTAGCATATCCCAGATCTTGTTCCAGTGAATTGTGGCGTCTTGTATTTCCTCTCCATTAGATATCTCAATTTCCATGAGAACAGCAGCTAGATTGTATAAATTGTTCATGACAGACTCATCTCGAGACACAGCAAGTTCCGTTAAATATTGCAGCAAGGGCGCGAGATCTTGCGACCTCAAACACTGTGGATACTTCCTTAGTGTTTCTGTCAGAATTCTTAATAATGACCACACTTCCTCGGGGCTGCTGTTCGTTACCAGATCAACGATATTTTCAATTTCAATTCTGTTCGTTATTCGTCTGCGTTTGGTTGATTGAGAATAAGGGCCCTCAAGAGAGCTAGTGAAATTTACTGAGTCGTCTATTATCTGTTTTATGACTGCAAAAAAATATGTAACATTTGTTAAATTGATAACTTATTCTTTTACAACTAAATCATACAATTATTTATACAATTAAATCAAATCTTTTATAAATACTTAACGAAAGATATTAAAACAGTGATGATAAAATATGATTGTTAACAATCAATAATCTCGAGAATGTACATACTGTTAGAGAATTATTAATTATTCAGAATTTACATATGTTATATTCTTTGGAAAGAATTCAACATAATGGCGTTTATATATATATAAAGTAAAAGAATTTTTTAATTTATAGAATAAAATTGCTGCTAAAAAGAAAGCCATTTATCTAATTGATAAAATAATTGATATAGATTGATAATACATCGATATTTTTTAAATATTATTTAAAGTGTATGTTAAAGATATTTGTGTTAAAAAATGGCACCTTCACTAGCAAATTGGATGAAACTGCGCCACTGCACGTCCAATTTGCAATTCTCCTGAACAAGCAGATACATGTTACGTAGCAATTTCTTCCATTCGTTCCAATCAAATGCAAAAGCGCCATCATCATGCCTCGAGATACCCTCTGGATGATGAATCTGTAGGAAGATCAACAGCAGCCTATACTTTTCCTCAGAGCCGTTCAAACTTAAGATATTCATCAATGTGCTCTCACTAAATTTGCAGAGCGCGATTCTGGATTCTGTAATGATTTGCCTGCATACACTGCTACTCAATTTGTAAAAAGACTCCGTCAACTGTTCATTGTTTGCTTTTACATCTTTTAAAACGTCATTTTCTAAAACGTGAAATAAATTTACTTAGCATTAGTTCTAATGTAAATAACAACTGTGCATATTTGTTAATAAATATAAAAATAAAATATTTAAAATATTTTATAAAATGTGAACATAAAATAGTTAATGGAATAGTTACCCAGAAACAATAACAAATTTTTCACGTAAAAAAATAAATTCGTATGTAAGAAAGAATAATCAACAATCATCTGCAACGCGTCTAACACAATGTGACTTTGGAGATGTGCCTTTTTGTACAGCTTGATGCAAACTTTCAATAGTTCCCTCCATTGCTCTGGTATAATATTCCTGTGATATATATTTTTGGACAATATGTATTTTACTAATATCCCTAGATAAGTATCCTGATAATGCACATAGACCTTAGAATCTAATATTTGCAATATTCGAGAGACTATATCACTGCTTTTCAAAAAGTCAGCTGACTTTTCGCTGGCTCGGCGAATTGTGTCCTTCATCAAACCACAGTTAGATTGCCTTTCACTGCTCTTAGCATTTGTCTCTTTACTAGGCTTTTCTGCTTCCTATTATTATTCAAATAGCATCAAAAATAAATGAAATTATAACATACAAAATATTAGAAGAACTGTTTTCTATGTAGATTTCAATATAATTCTGCTTACATCAGTAATTATTTTGTGAACTGTGGATATAATACAGTACCAGTTGGCCTTTCCTGAAGCTTTGCTCTCGGTATTCTGGCATATCTCTATAAGAGTGTCGTCATTTTTATATAAATCCTCTAGTTCAGATACGAATTTCTGAAAGTTAACAGGCCTTCGTCACACAAGAAATAATGGAAATAAAAGGATTGTACATTAATATAGTTGAATATATTTTTAGAACAGATGCTTTTAACTAAGAATCTGTTTTCTATGGCTGAACTAGCGTACATTTTTGGAACTTAAAGTGAAATGGATATTTGCTTGATTTGGCAAATGCGAGAGTTCTAGTACAGTCTAGTGCAGAAATAAAAAACAGACCTTAGATTCTTTTACCAATGAAACTTTGTAAATAAAGTTAATTGACTTGAAACACCCTTACATACGTCAAAATCAAGTTTGTTAAGACTACTTTGTAGATTAACCTGCGAATAAGACTATTTCTATTTATTTTACACCGATCACCAAAACAAAAATTGAATGATTTTGAATTTAATTTCTCCGGTTAAACACAGGACGAATCAAATTCCTGACATAAATAACAATGATTAATAGCGGCGATTATGGTTACCTTTCTATCAGTCACTTTCGAGCTATCGGCTAGCTTCAGAATACCGGAAATTCTGTCCGATATTCGCGACATATTCGCAATTCTACCGGTACTCTGATAAGCATCGACGCATTAGCTGTAAAAGAGATTTAAAAAAAATCACATCAGATTCTGATAACCGTTCGCGAAACATTGAACTACAACGAAAGTAACGCAGATGTTTGATCCTCCCGCGAAATACAACAAAGTGCCAATTGCAACGTGCCATTCGGGTCATTCCATACTTCATCATAGATTATAGACGCAATCTAGATAGACGAATGCATGAATGCCTTTGCTGTAAAATTAAAGGTGCATTTACATGCAAGCGTCAACGAGGCAATTTTTACAGCATAAAAAATATTTTTGCTCGTATCGCCCAGCTGATTGGTTGCTGCTTCCGCTGCCTGACGCTTGACGTTTGCATGTGAATACACCTTAAGTCCGGATCTACAATAGGTGTTTTAAGCCGTAAGAAATTGACCAATTACAGTCGAATCCGAGGAGAACAATCGACTGTGATTCGTCCATTTTTTATGGCTTAAGGTTTAAAACACCTATTGTAGATCCGGAGTAACCGTTAACTTATGCCGGTGCCGGTAAAGTTCAACCATAGGATTTCAATACTTTCGTTCATACCACCGACGAGATTCCGACGAGATACTATTAAAGACCGTCAATCCTGGGCAAATTTTCGGCGGTATAAAAAGGGCCCCAAGGACCCGGAGGTAATCGAAGAACGCTGACATTATCGACAATTGATAAATTTGCTATTATTAACATAAATGTTTGACTAATACATTATTAAATTCATGATATTTTATTACATAAATGCTCTATAAATAAATATGCATATTTGTAAAGCTATAGTATCCTATATATATATATTGCCGAAAAATTACAATTTTTTTCTCTGCAATTATTATCTCTATTGATAATCGAACTTTGACGATAACACTGAAATCACAATTTTAAAGAAAAATCGAGTATTATTGAGTTTGAAATGCACGTACACCGATAAACACGTCTACTAAACTAATAAATCATAAAATTAGTATTATACAATATTATTAGTTTTTTTACTCTTAATCACTTCAATATTAACAAGGACGCGAATTCCTATAAGGATGTCGGTCTTTAATAATATCTCGTCACTGTTCATACTAATTCGGCAAGTTAATGAACGAAAATATTGAAATCCTATGGTTGAACTTTACCGGCACTGGCATAAGTTAACGGTTACGGCCATTATAAATCAGGCTTTATGCCGTAAATTTTGTTGTTCTGGTTTATAATGATTTGCTGCATGCCGTAAACCTGCATATCGTACAAATATGGAAATCTTTCCACTAAGGTTATTAATTTAATATCTCTATTAACTATTTCGTTTATTTCCATCTTAGCTCGTATCAAAACTGTACAGAAATGATATAGAATCAGTCACAGTGGTCACACAAGTGCAGAGAGACTTGTAAATTTTGACTAACCTTTACATGATCACTTGCCGCTAAAGATAAAGTTGAGTTAACTTTACGGATACAGCATAAGTTACCAGCATCCGGCAAGTTAGTATGAACGAAAGCATTGAAAT
>NW_017257540.1:89468-96916 GCF_001594055.1 Mycetomoellerius zeteki | reverse complement strand
TTGATGCTTGCTGCGTCCAATGTGAATTAGGCATTAGGCATTAGGACGCGTTCATACCTTGACGGAAAAGCAGAAAGCGGAAAAGTAGTGACCAATCACAACTCGCGCTGGTAGTGAGTAATACAAAAAGCCGAAATTGTCGACTACCAGCGCGAGTTCTGATTGGCTGCTGCTTTTTCGCCTTCTGCTTTTCCGTCAAGGTGTGAACGCGCCCTTAGGCTCGGCCACTGAGACTCGAGCGATAGTGGGGGTCGTTCGCTGGAATCAGCTCGAAATGTGCATCTAATTCCGAGTACTATAAAGCCGGAATCAGACTAGGCATTAAAGATTGAGATTGAAGATTGAAAGATTGAAATTTGATCAATCAAAACAATAGGAGCTAAAATTCCTTTGCTCTCATTGGTCAAATTTCAATCTTCGATCTCAATCTTCAATGCGTAGTCTGATTCCGGCCTACGGGGCTGCGCACAATGAGGGGCTGCGTCCTGAATGCGTAGAGTGGGGCGAATCCCTAAGGCCCAAAGCTTCCTTCGCTCTCACTGTTTCCGGTTTGTTGACTTGTGTGGATCAATTTGTTGATGGCTCCCGGGGTCCCGCTTGTAAGCCATGCGTAAGCCACGTGTTCATTTTTAAATATTAATCCGACTCTATTTCACTGCATCCTAATCCACAACTTTTCCTTAAAGTTCCTTGAAGCCTTACAAATCTTTTATTAATGTTCGTAGACGTTAGCGTACGTAATTTCAACATTAATGTAACTTTGAAGAAGTTCCTACCTCATGCTCTTAGCTAACTGATAATTATGTAATCCGTAGTGTGTAATTTGTGTTTAAAATAACCTTAACTCTAGCGTACATTACTACCGTGTGCTCATAGTTGATTTGCAGTTAATGTTTAATAGTTTTGACACTAAAATAGCTTACATTAGCACCACATGCTCTCAATTAACTATAATTTCATAATCGGTGATTTGTAGCTTGTCTAACGATCTTAGTACTAGCATAAACTCGAGTAATATCAACCATAAGTCCTTAATAAATCCCATAATTAAGTAAATGTTAGTAGCTTACGACGATTGCAGAAGAAAGTAGAGGTAAGTAATTAGCGAGTACGTAGACATATAAATGAATATTTTCTAAGGACTTAGATATAGTAAACTTAAATGATTAAATGATATTTGCAAGTGCTCGAGGAATTATTTTGCGTTCCCTTCCCCTCAGATTCGACATTCCTTTTCCTAAAATCGTTAGTGTAATAGCGAATTTGGCAGATTGCACTAGTGCGTACTTTTTCAGTGCCATGCATTCGGCTTGTGCGAACTGTATCAGTGCGTTAAGGTTATCGTACTCGGCAAATGAATACTGACCAGTGACCCAGTGTAGTGCTGAATTTATATTCGGACCAACCAAGGGAACAGGGGGTCGATTATGTATCTCAAAATGAGGTGAAAATTACAAAAGTGAGCAAATTCATTAGTTATTGACCAATTAAATTCGCTGCTTTCCATTTGATCACACAAATCGACACAAGCGTCGTTTTATCCTTCTTGGACATTCAGAGAGTGACAAAGGTAGAACGATACTTGTGTCGACTGTGTCTCTTAAAAGGAAAGCAGCCATTATGAGTATTCTAATGAATTTGCTCACTTTTGTAATTTTCACATTATTTCGAGATACATAATCGACCCTCTGAACGAGTTCAAGAAATATTGCACTGATGTTTCTGATAGTGCAATTTGGCATAGCACTAGAGTGTAGCTGCACTCGCACCATGTCAGGACAACACTAGAGCTGCGTTCGGAAACCACCCGAGTGCCCCAATGCATCGTTCTATCCTTGTTTTACCCAATGTTAAATACGGATAAGATGATACCCGAGTGATATTTCCGAACGCAGCCTAGAGCAGAGTCAGTGTGTCATCTGTGCCGAATTCGCCATAAGTGTTACAATGAGCAAGTCATCACGCAAGACGCCAAGCCATGCCAGTCGCCACGCTAGCCGCCACGCCAGTCGCCATGCCAGCCGCCACGCAAGCCGCCATGCAAGCCGCTACGCAGACCATTAGAGACCCAAGGAAATTGGCAAGTCACGCTGTAGCTGGCCGAGAATGAGGTAATCGCTGAGCCATGCTGACACCCGCAAGGACCGTCAAGGTGAGTCAATTCCGCTTAATTCACTGCGCTGGGCCTTCACGCAATGTTGCCAGTGGGGACGCGCTTTCTCGCGCGCGCGACTTCAACAACGTATCAAGTTCACAAGAATAATTATGTATCTTAATAATTATGTATCTCTATAAAATCTAGTAGTTTATCTGGAACAAAAGAATACGGGTTCTAAAGGTATTCGTATTCTTGTGAATTTGATACGTTGTTGAAGTCGCGCGCGCGAGAAAACGCGTCCCCGCTGGCAACACTGCCTCCACGTTGCCCAGCACTTACAGCCACACTAGCGTTGCCAATCTCCGCATTATCAAAAATCGTACTAACAGTACAAAATTATCATATTTTGATTAAAATTATCATACTTTTTTTTGTTAGATATACATTTTTATTAGGTCTGTTCGCGTTGCTTGCATTTTTTGCATTCAGCATCTTCGCTTTCTCTTTTTTTAATGCCCAAATATATATCTATCTCATTTTAAGTATAAAAATTTTTCGGTTTCAAGCAACGCAAGACAACAGCTCTATATTGAATAGATATATTTTTTAATGAAAAAAAAACAATATTGAATATTTGTAAATATTTATTTTTAAAATTAAAGTTTTTAATGTAAATAACTTGTAATTATAGGCTCACTAGAAAATTTTTTTAAGTATTACATTTATAAGTCTCCTTCGTTATACATAAATTATATAAATTATACAACACTACGGAACATTTTAAAAAATTTTAAGTACATAAATATTTACTTAACTTTGGTTATATATAATAGGAACCATATAGGAAACATAAACACTAGAAAATATTTTTTTTTAATTACATACGTAAATCTTTTTGGTTATATAGAAAAAAAAACAATAAGGAACAACTTTTAACCTTTTGAGGACGGGACTGGCCAGTATATTGACCAAGTGACCGCTCACAAACTTGGCGACTCTACGTACATTCAAGATGTACATTCAATATATGGATAAGATGAATTTTCTGTAGAAAAAAAGTCAATTTTAAAGAAAAAATTCCCGTTCTCAAAAGATTAAGTGATTATTCAAAATATATATCAACATCAGTATTATTATTATTACTTTTAAAATCATAAACATTTTTTGATGTATATAAATTACACAGGTCTACAAAAAAGGGGGTCTTGGATGTTGTCGGAAAGCTGTGGGCCATTTCCGAAGTAATTTTCTGCGTAGAATCCGAATCTGAAACCAGAATTGGCCCATCACGTCAGGATTTTGAGATATTAGGGGATATATACTCGAAAAATGCGTTTTTATGCTACTTTAGAGGTTATGTACAGGACGCAACCAATTTTTTGGGTCTTTTGTGCTATTTGCATCATTTAGTAATATTCTTACCCTTCAAAATGAGATATTGATCGACTACCTACGATTTTTTTTCGCCAAGTTACGGGCATTTTAACCCACTTGCGTAACCGTTTTTCCCGTCTTTTTCGTTCCTGTTCTTAACAAACGTGAAACGACCACAAATATAACAAAAACTGTTAGGATCATTTAAACACTTACGCGGGGCCATTGTTAAGACAGCAAACAGTCACAATTGTGACTGTTTATATATTAGGACCTTGAATAACGGACAGCGCGTCTTGTGCGCTGCGGCTCTGAGTGCAAGGCGTCTACCAACTTTAAACAAATCATTAGTTTTAAACTTATTAATGCAATGAAAATGAAACTTTCCAGAACATTTGTTCATATCCGAATGAACAACTTTCTCGCTGAAAGTTTTAGGATGCTCGAAATTCGCTCGATAAACGAAGCACCTGAATGCATAAAAAAGGATATTTTGCAGGTGTGTATAAAAAAAATAATAAGTTGTTTGTTTATTGACAAATATCGGTTTTTCTTTCTTCACTAGACGTGGAAAACTCTAATGATCATAACTTCGAAAATAGCAAAAAAACGCATTTTTCGAGTATATATCCTCAAATATCTCAAAATCCTGACGTGATAGGCCAATTCTGATTTCAGATTCGGATTCTACGCAGAAAATTACGTCGGAAATGACCCACAGCTTCCCAACAACAAAACCTTGTTGACCTGTGTTATTTATATATATAAAACATTTTTTTTTGGTGGACTGTATTGGATACATCCTTGTTTTTTTATATTTTGAGAAGCTAGGACTGTACCATTTATAGTTTCTGTCAAAAGTTTGTTTCGCGTTTTTGTTTTAATTAAATTTATTTTGCTGAATAAAAAATCGTTCACATTCAGCATTTGAGTGTGGAAGACACAGAATATAGCGTTGGATGCGTTCCGAATTTCGCATGAAGCATGAAGCTGAAGTTGACCCAGAGAGTTAGCCCAGATGCAGGGCCACGAGACCCATTTTTAAAAAACTTAAATTACAGCTTTCTAAGCAAATAAAAATATTCCTATAATGCACGTAGGCATAAATACATTATCAAAACATAATAATATCATTTAAACAACGAATAATAAAAATTTATTCACACTTATCAAATATGAAGAAATGCATAAGATCTACGACTAATCATTTAAAAATCAATAAAGCAGTACGTGCTCCCTCAAAAATGAACATGCACTACATTCCTAACATCCCAGAGAACATGTGTGAAAATTTTCAGATGTTTATTAGTTTGCGTTGACGAGCAACAAACAATTATTTATCGCTGTTCGGGCAGAATAGCGCCTCTTATAAGATTTGGCATTTTTTTAAACAATTAAGCAGTTCGTGCTCCCTCAAAAACGAACATGCATTACAATCCTAACATTCCAGAGAACATGTGTGAAAATTTTCAGACGTTTATTAGTTTGCGTTGACGAGCAACAAACAATTATTTATCGCTGTTCGGGTAGAATAGCGCCTCTTATAAGATTTGGCATTTTTTTAAACAATTAAGCAGTTCGTGCTCCCTCAAAAACGAACATGCATTACATTCCTAACATCCCAGAGAACATGTGTGAAAATTTTCAGACGTTTATTAGTTTGCGTTGACGAGCAACAAACAATTATTTGTCGCTGTTCGGGCAGAATAGCGCCTCTTATAAGATTTGGCATATTAGTATTAACCAAGATCAACCAGCGTGGAGGTGGCGAGGTATTTGATTCATCTGTTTTTTTTTGTATCTTTTTTATTTTTTATTTTTTTAAACAGTTTTTTAGTTTTTTTATTTTTTTATTATTTTTTACTAATTTTTTATATTTTAATATAATATTTTTTAGAATATCTTGGAAATAATATAGCAATATTGAACCTTAAAATTATATGTAAAACTATATAGAACCTTAAAATTAAAACTTAGTTTCTTATTATTAAAAGTTTCATTGATGCGCAATATTCAAGCGTGCTTTGCGATGCCATCGGTGGTTTTGTGGATATTTTTATATTGTTGGCGGTATCATTTTTGAAAACAATTTTTTGAATATGGAAAATATCCTGATCATTTTTTGTGTTTATGTTTTTTTTTATTATTCTGTGTATCTAAAAGTTCTGTTACTATCCATTTTCGGGCATTTGGCATGTCACTCTCATTAAATTTCCAGTATTTTCCGTGGCAAATTACATATGCCCACACGCATACGTGGATGCCACAATTGGATCCGACTCCTGCCATGGTCCTCTGACTAGGTATATCAACTGGGCGATGGAAGACCCATTCTGACCAGTTAAATACAGGCGTGTCCATACGCATAAACAATTTTTCGATAAACCCGCATAATTTGGGTAGAACATCTGAAGATGTTAATCCATGTAAGGAATCAATACACAGTATGACTTTATGCGGAAACACTACAATGTACAGTATCCAGTGTTCATTACGACATAATGGAACAAGCCATATACCGTACGTCCACGCTTTCATTTGACGTGCCCATTTCAGAAAACCTACTCTACCATCGTCAGTTTGCAAGAGACTAGACAAAAAATGCGCATCAAATATTAACGGCTCGTCTTGCGGAATTTCTCTGAGAGTAGCCAAAAATCCGTTTATAATATTATCATCTACGTATCTATCCGGTAATAACGTCTGCAGAGAATCTCTACTGATAAAGTATTTTCCGATGTAGATTGAAGATTCCATCCAATTTGCTGGATAGTCAAAGATTGTGTGAACCCGTGGTATTTTTTCGACATCGTTATCGTTTGAATTCGCTATAAGATTTGGAACGATATCTAATTCTTTTATATTCGAAGATTGAGCATCAGAACTTTTATCGGAAGATTGAATATCAATACTTTCATCCAAGGACTGAATTTGAGTACTTGTTTCGGAATTTATACTACTTGAATCCTCTTGACTAACTACATCGAAATCTTTAGGCGATTCTTGTTGTAATTTACTTTCCGATAAAAATTTTGAACACGTGAAAAATCTATTAATTCGGTTTTTCGGTTTTCTCTTCCACGTTTCCGTTACATTTTCATCATAATTATCATCGATAATACATTTTCTCTTTTTCTGACGTGTTGGTGTTAAGTTAAATTTGCGTTCTTTTAATCTAGCCCGGATGAATGGTTCATTTCTTTGAATAAAACGTGTCGCTGGTACGTGCATTTTATTTTCGTGCAATTGTTGCTTCATTATTTTGAAGTAATTTTCAATGGGTGCATTACTGTCACGAGTCATATCAAAACGTCTAATGGCCACTGCAGACCATAAAAACAAAAGTACGGTAGCAAATACTCAAACACGTATTTTATGAGTTTTGGTGAATACCATTTGTTTTCTGATGCAGCTATATTATTTTCGCGTAAAATATTATCTTTAATCAAACTAAATATTTTAAAATACGGGGAATCGCGTCTTTTTAATCGATCGTTATTGTGTTCGATGTCATCTGGCCTATCATTGGTTTGATTAAAATCAAATTCTTCATTTTGGGAATGTCTTATGCATTTCAGGCGCATGTCAAAGTCGGGTATTTTATTTTGGAACCCGAAGAATCTGACGATGTTTTGTACGATCGGTTCGGCCTCTTGCACAGACTTGCAATGAATTAATTGAGCAACCAAAATTGCAGCGACTGTGCGCATTCTTTTCATTTTTTTCGATTTGTAAAAAATCTTTTTAATTCTTTTTAAAGCTGTATTAAGGCAATGCGATGAACATATATGAATAACGGTCTATCTAGATGGTGCCGGTATGCCTTTCTCTGTATCTTTGTACATTGCTTTTATATATTCGGATAAGAGGCGCTATTCTGCCCGAACAGCGATAAATAATTGTTTGTTGCTCGTCAACGCAAACTAATAAACATCTGAAAATTTTCACACATGTTCTCTGGGATGTTAGGAATGTA
>NW_017257540.1:87648-89350 GCF_001594055.1 Mycetomoellerius zeteki | reverse complement strand
GTTTAAATGTACTTACCTTATATAAAGATAAATAGATAAAACAACAATATATTAACATATAATTGAATATGATTGACTTGTAATTTAAGTTTTTTAAAAATGGGTCTCGCGGCCCTGCATCTGGGCTAACTCTCTGGGCCAACTTCAGCTTCATGCATGAAGCGCATAGAGTGCAATAGTGATGCGCAACGCTTCGAAATCGTTCCTTTTTTGCAATGCGCACATAATTGGCGACGCAAAGATTCTTCCCAATTTACTTTATCAAGTAACCGTAACGGTAACACGTTACTTTTTAAAATGAATAACTAGTAACAGTAACGAATTATTTTTAACAAAAAGTAATTGTTGTAACGGTAAGGCTCTGCGCACAATGGAAAAAATATTAGAAATATGAATAAATATTGAGATTTCAATTTTTTGTTGTGTGGCGCAATGTAAAACTTATTATGATCCGAAAGTATATTTCCATTATTTCTCCAAGAAATTATTCCTGTTCCTAATATTTGTTCTATTGTGCGCAGTTACAATAGAACCCTAACGCGTTATTTTTTTAAGATATCGTTCCCAACTCGGCTTACTGGTTAATTCGCATTATTACCTTCCGATAGAGAAGAGGACTGCAGGCGAAACATATCCTCATGCATGCCAACATGCTACGATTGCATGAAAGAGTGGTGTAAGAACATAATGGCAAAGACATTGGTAATGATCAGGAAGGTGATGTTGATCATCACCTCGTTGATCTCAATCTCATACTTCGCGTTAGGATCATTAATGAAGTATTTGATGATCCAACTTTGCCAAAGTTAGTACCATTACGCGTACTATGTTCTGTACCCTCTCAAAATATTCCACAGCGTACACTCTTAGTCTCGTACCGTTAAAAATTGACGGTACACGTTGAAATATAAACTCTACGTAAATTACGAGGGACATAAGTATCACTAAACATAAGAGGGAAAATGGTATCTCGAAATTAGGAGTTATCCATTGATGAGATAATTATGCGATACAGATGTTCTAGATGATTTGGAGGTATATTTATATGAAGAGCATATATATATGGGGATACCTCGTAAATTCGAAGTATCCTCAACCTTCCTTTTCTCGCCCAATTCACCTTTGTCCTTACAAAACGGCTGATAGCGCAGAGAATGAAATGTAAATATCGTAAATTGTGGATAAGGTAAGGCAGAGAAAAAATGTATACTAAACGTAACGCATCCACACAACAGCCTTATATATAAACGTTTTTCTCTACTTTACTTTACCACGACTTACAACAATTATGTTTCATTCTTTGCGCTCTCAACCGTTTTGTAAGGACAAAAGCGGATTGATAGGAAGGATTGGAATATCTCGAATTTAAGAAGTACACATGTGCTCTCCATATAAATCCACAGCTGGGACAGTTATGTCTCGTTCTCTGACATCAGCCATATACTCAAACATTTGTTTCGGAATTAAGATAATTATTTTTCCATTTTGCTTTGATATTTCCTGAAAAATTACGTTAAATTAATTAAACAGATCATTTTAAAAAACAAATGTGTAGAGAACTGACATACTCGTATTACGTAAAAATAAAGATTTGATAACTAATAAAACTTTCACAAAATAGTTATATTTTAATACGAAGTAAATACTCTAATCTAATAAGTACTATATGAAGTTTCAAAAATATTTAGACAATTAACAACTT
>NW_017257540.1:58809-87101 GCF_001594055.1 Mycetomoellerius zeteki | reverse complement strand
ACACACACACACACACACACACACACACACACACACAAGATACAATTTATAATACTTTAATAAGAAACTACTCGTAGACAATGTAATACTTAGACAAAATAGAAAACGTACATGCTATAGATTAATATTATCATAACAGCCATATTTTAACAAGAGATACAATTTAGATAACACAATATGTATCATAATATAGAAGATCTAAAAAACTAATAAAACGATATAACAAAAGAACTTAGACAATTGAAAATAAAAAATAATAGTATCTCTCTTTGCCAGAAATGAGAAGCAAATGTATCAATGCAAGTTCATTATTTTTAATGTGTCTTTCACCTTTTGCGACATAAAATTTTGTCCAAAGTTATCTTGTGGAAAAGCTATTTTTTGCAGAACTGAAAGGATCGGGGAAAATGATGCAGGATAAGTCAAATCCTTGATATAATATACTACAAGGCATAACAAACTTGCTTTTGTCATAGAACAATTATTGTTAAGTATAATTTCATTATCAGATGGACAAATTATTTTTTTAATCTGCTTTTCGGAAGAAAAAAGTACTTTTGGTCCTGGTGTCATCTGAGATAACTCCTTATCAGTCTAAAAAAAGCAAAAAAGTTTATCATAAAGAAGCACAATTACATTTCACTTATACAGGTGATATTAGAATACAATAGCATGACAATTAGAAAAAATTAATCTCATATAATTATACAAAATTTACGAAGTTGTTTACAACATGCAAAACATTTCAAAATATTACAAATAAGAACATAAAATTAATTATCACCAGGACATACAATTAATAATCAATATATATAAAATATAAAAATAAATATATATATATAATAGATAGACATATTTTATAAATGGAACTTTAATTTTCACATATAAATTTAACTTATATTATATATAAATAAAACTTTACTTACAGAACAGATAAAATTGTAAGTATAACGAGCTCTTTTGTCTTTTAATTCATCCTCCAAATCTTTCACTGTTTTTTCTCCATTGCGTTCCTTTTGAAAATATTTGCTAATGCACGTGTCCACTGCATATTCAAGATCGGAAATTTTTTGTTCAGTTCTTATTTCTAATTCTATGCTAAGCTGGAAGACAAGAATATTATTTCAAAATAAAATTTTTAAACAAAGATACAGAATTTTGAAAAATAAACGATATAAAAATAACAAATAAAAATGAAATAAAGTAACAAAATGTTAACTATTATTGTATAATTAAAGTGATTATTACTGTACTTACTCCTTCCTGAACTAAAAAATATGATGGAAGCTGAGAACGTTCAATACGTTCCATTTTAGTTTTTTGAAGAAGGACACGAAGTCTTAGGTACAGATTAGTGCGGTCAACAGTTTGAGGAAACGTATTGGACAGAAGCTGAAATAAATTTTATACATTTGTTCAAAAAATTGTACTATATAATAAATTAAAAAAAATTGTACTATATAATAATAAAAATTATAAAATCACCTTTAGTTCCTCCCGAGCATCTTGTACAGAAAAATTTTTTTCTTCCTCTGTATTTGCCTCGGTTGTTTTAGATAAACTTTCAAATTTAGATTTGATCTTTTTTTCTCGATTTCTTTTCTGTTTAACTCTTAGACTAACGCGATGAACAAATGTACTCTATAAAAAAAAATATTGAGTGATCTGTGAATATACTAATTATCTGCTTTTATATAATTTATACTCCTATTCTTCTATTTATACAAATTATAAAAAGTACCCAGAGCTGTGTGTTCTTAGTTCTCTTAGAACGGGTAGATGGGCTATCCCAAAGCATATGAGGATATTTTTTTGTCAATGTTATTCCAAGCGCTCTGTACATTTTCTTATTATATATATCCTCTTTCTCATCGGTTGGCGCATTTAACAAATTGTTTGTTCTGAGTGTAAAAAAAGTAATCATAAACCAAAAAGAGCACATTGTAAAATATAAACATGAAAGCAATTGACAAATTAAATATCATTAAAATTTAACTTGTTTACACTTGTATAACAAAGTTTATTATATATTTGAATTTTAGTTTATTACAGATATAAAGCATATATAGATTTGAATAACTCAGAGCTAAAAATTTCACATTTATAAATCTACAATATATTTTCTAAAACTAAAGGTTCACACATGATCAACACATTATAAGCAGTAATCTCACCTGATGTGATGAACCAGCTCAGTTTTCATTTGATAAGACAAATCCTTTTGCTCTTGGTTTGTTGCGACAGTGCCAAAAAGCAACGGTTGTACCGTTTTAGAAAATTGTGGAAGTGGAAAATCGATCTCATTGTTTTTAGATGTAGTTAATAATGACTGTATAAAATACAGCAATAAAGTAACAAAAGGTAACTTAAAAAGGAATTGACACAGTTCCAATTAAATACGAAAATATTAATATCAATGTATAGAGATATACGGAGCATACACGCGCGCGCGCACGCACACACACACACACACACACACACACACACACACACACACACACACACACACACACACACACACACACACACACACACCAATTCAAAACAAAATTAATGTGAGAGAGAATCCCAAATTTCTGCATTTCTGATATGCTTGAAAATTATGTAACTTTCACATTCTATTTTGTATTGAAGTAACGGCCATGGTGACAATAATTTGCTGGAATGAACAATAACAGAAAAACTCATTTCTTTTGATTTGAATGCGTTCATATGTTTCACATAAGATAACAATAAACAAGGAGAACATATAAAAAAGATCTCGCCATTCCATTCGATAATTTTAAGAATGTTTCCAGTGCGGAAACTGTCACATTCTTCATAAGCAATTATATCTCCATGCTTAAATGTTATTTCATCTAATGTTACATTCTTAATTACAGACGCCGTGGTACTGTCACTATCATTCTGAGAAACATCCGAATATAAACCTGTTGTGTGTAAAATATTGTATGGTAGAGGAAATGTTTCGCCTGTACGAATGCCAATTTTGTAGACAGATCTTTTCACGGGTTTCTCTGAACTATACCACATGTTAAAAGATTGATTCATTTGTAAAAACTCCGCTACAGAAAATGACAAATTTTTAAAATTGAAAAATTTCTTCCCTTTTGACACGGCATTTTTTCCTTCCAAACGGAAAGTCCAATGATGACGAAGTGGACCGTATAACTTTATTTGTTCGATTAAATGAATCAACATATGGAGCTTAGGGAAAACCTTTTCGGCACTGTAACATTTCTCATATAACTGATGATGTTGCGAGACTATTTCTTCCAAGTATCCAATTGTTGCTGCTTCAAGAACAGGTGAAACGACAATTTGAACTATCTGACATAAGAGAATAAGGCAATCAAGATACTTAGAAAGAACAGTTTCATGGCCAGAAATAAGAGGATATATAATAAAAGGAAAATGGATCATGAAATTTAGACAAGAGCTAGCTGAAGCCGTATACTGCAGATCTGCTGGAAAAGGATTTGGATACAAACTGCTATCTACAGAATGATGAAACTTGAAGTCAGTCAATCGATCATTCAATTTCTTTCTAGTAAACACATGCTTATCGTGAATACACATCTTTAGAAACAAAGTAATTTCTCTAACGCAAACTCCTTCAAATAAAATGTGCATGGGATCATAGAGCATATCTTTTGTAATAGAAAAATATGGCACATCAACTAAAAACGAGTCTGATTTCATTTCATATTGACTTTGCAATTGTTGTTTTTCAAAATCCGTTTTGCACATTTTATACTGTTTATTGAATTCAACAATTTCTTCGTCAGATCTTAATTTGCACTGTGTGTGCAAAAAAAGAAATGGAAATTCGGAAGACTGAGCTTTGCATGTGCGACATGGCATTTTGACATTTTTAGAAAAACTTTCTTTAAAACCAGCAATGTTATGACAAGCTAATGCGTCACCTGTATACACAAGTAAAGTTCCATAAAATGTTTGTTTACCATTTTTTGTCTGTACAAGAAGACCTTGTTCACTAGAAAGCTTATTCAATGACAATAAAAAATCTGAAAGTAATTTTTCCTTTGCTGCATTAGATTTAAGAGAATTGGCTTGTCCAACTGCAAGCAGATGAATATGAGATAATTTTGACCTCAGATGAACTGGTATATTCAGAAATACAATATAAAAGAAACATAATTTGCCTCTGTTATGCTTTTTCATACCAAGTGCATTAGCAAGTTCCACTTCATCATTGTACAACAGCAAATATATAGCATTGTTCAAATTTCTATGAACAAATGGATGTTTTTGAAATCTAATGCCATCACAGAAATCCATAAGAATACCATCACAGCTTGATGACTTATATGGCTTGTTAAACCAAAGAGCAATTTCATCGTGTTGAAGAAGATATTCCAAGAGTTTTTGAAATGGTATGAAATACGCAGTATTAGACGAATCAAGAGCAACAGGCTGAGGCGGAAGATACACACCATTACGTTCGTACATTCGCTTACGTTTTTTATCCGAATCAAAATTACTAATATCGATATCCAATCCCTTATTGCGTATTATTTTCTGGACATATTTTACCGCATCATTTATTAGATTCTTCGTGGCTCTATGTTGGCCTTCTAGATCTCGACACATATTACTTAGCAATTGCTCATCAGTACTCAGATCTTCATAATTGATATTAAGAATATTAGTCTCGTCTCTACAAGAGTTCTCATCATTAAATTCGCTGAAGTTTGAAACGTTAAAATTAATTTCATTATTATGAGTAATATGATCTGTAATATATGAGCAATTGGAGCAGTGACGAGCATAACGAGCAAAATTAAAAAATATGTCATTGCAATTGTTACAAATTAATTTGCCTTGTTTCTTATGGATATTCTGATAATGGAATCTAAATATTGCTAACCTCAGTGTTGAAAAGTTACAATCTTTGCAACGATGTACAAATAATGAATTTTTTACCTTTTCACAATTTGGCAACTCAGGTTGCAGCGTGTCATTCGAAATATCCACCTGCACGAGATTTTCTTTAGCTTTCTCTACAGTTTCAGGCGATAACTCTGTCAATGGTAAATTTTCGAAAAAGTTATTGCTATTCTCCTCAGAATAATAATTTGTAGTCGATGATTCTGATAATATGTCAGAGTTGCTAAAGGCAGAGGATAAAATCGCAGATGTAACAATAGAAGTATCGACAAAAGTAGATGCTGAAAAAAATTTAAACACATCAAATTTACGATCATACGAGCATTGTAATTTTCTCTTTTTGATAGTATGTATTTAATCTTCTAATTGTGTTCGGATCTTTTTTTAACCAGAGTGTTTTCATGGTACGTTAATATTGTCAACAAAAATATGAAATTTTACAGTATATTATATTTAACTTTCTAAATACAGTTAGAAGGTAATGGTGATTCTTCTCTCAAATTCTATATTTTTAAAAGTGCGAGTGAAAAAAATCCACATCAACGGTGTAAAGTTAATATCACGTTTATATAATTTTTATTATATTAGTGCAAACTCTACAGTATCTACGTAAAGTAAAAAAATTTTATTGCGATGTAAATTTTAACACAGCGGAAGATATGGTGTATCAAAAAAAATTCAAAGATTTAACCTATCAGTAAGAATCACATATTAAAAGTTACAGGATTCTTAACCTTCTAACTGTGTTTAGAAGGTTAAATATAATATATTGTTAATACGGAATTTGATATTTTTATGGATAATATTAGCATATCACGAAAACTGAAAAATACTCGGATTGAAAAAGATCCGAACACGATTAGAAGGTTAGATTCATACTATCAGAAACAGAAAATTACAATATTGCAGAAAATGTTCTTATTAAAAAGTATACATACCTACACTTGGACTTGTTTCCTTCGTAATGTTGAGTATCGAATTGTGTTTTGTTGGCGGATGGCCACAATATAAACATAGAAGAAACGATTCTGTATCGCTGTCCAATTTGCGAATGTATTCAGTACATTCGCATTGTGATTCTCGGCATGAACCACGTGATACTTTTCTAATATCAATATTCGTAAACTTATTCATATTCACCGTGAATATGTACAACACAACTAGCGTGTACGTATCCGGTCTGGTCCGATCCGTTGTCCGTGAATGGCGGTATAGTAGAGAACGGCGCTGTTGCGCAGCTGATCGTCATTTGTTAATAATATAACGAATGCTGGCGGTACATTTGTACCGTCGAGAAATATACGAGGTACGTACGAGAAGACTTGTACCGCCAAAAGAAAAGTATCGCGAGTTCAATAAAAGTGATACCTCAATCGAATCGTTATATTCATTATTACCTCGTAAATTTCGTACCTCGAGCGAATATATCGGAAAAAATACTTCTTATTAGAAAAAAATACCTCCTATCAGTATGTAACTCGAAATTTTACTGTCACTTCAAAATTTGTACCTCGAATTTGAAGGTACTACGCGATACCAGACTAAGAGTGTAGTTTGGAAACTGAAATGACATCACCAAAAAAACGTCAAATAGAAAGTAGATCATATCGAGCTAAATTACGGGCTAAAAAGCAAAGGTTTGTGTGTTCATACACGGAAAAAACAGTATGGTTGATCTATACAGAAATCTGGTGATGCCAACCAGATTAAATAGTAAAATATGGAACAACTATTTATGTGGTTGCTTGAACCATAGTACAATGGTTGAGTAGCTTATGTTGCAGCAATGATGGTACCTGATTGCTACAACCAGATTGTTTCTTGAACATTCAACCACGAATGTTTTAATGGCAACTGGATCATTTGGTTGGTTTAGATAAATTATGTTGATGTGGTGTAAAGGCTAATAGTTGCCCTCGCTCTTGGATCGTAGTAACATGATTGCAAATGTAACCATAAAAATAGGTTAAATTATTATCAATTTCCATTTATAAATTCCATTTATAAAAAAATGTTTTGTGGTCATGTTTTTAATAAAAGGATATAGAAATTCTCATTCTCTCTCTCTCTCCCCCTCTCCTCCTCTCTTAAAAATTGAAAAAATTTTAATACTTTATAAAATTGTAGTATATGCATTACAATTTTATAAAATATTAAGTTTTTCAATTTTTATAAGTTTCTATATCTTTTTATAAAAAATATCAACACAAAACATTTCTTTATTATAAATAGAAATTGATGCTAACTTGTAGAAGAAATACGTGAAAAAATATAATTTGATTGGATAAACTAATTTTTGGTCAAATATAAACGATTAAAAAATTCAAAGTGGAATTATTTATAGACTTATCTGTTTAAGTTAATCAGAAATATTGATAATCTGATTGAATAATTTCAATTGCAATTTCCGAGTCGTTCATATTTGAGTACAAATTGTGTAATCAATCGAATTTTTTTGTTTATATTAAATATATTCTTGTTTATTTTTATACATATGAATTAACATAAAGTATACTTTTTTTTTTTCCCCAGGAACATCTCTTATAAAATATAATAATTATAAGATAACTTATAAAATAGGTTTATGAAATTATACATTATATAAATAAACACTGAAAAAAAAAAGATTGGCTGCTGCAGCAAATTAGATGGTAAAATATGGCATAGCATTTTTAATTGGCTACAACAGCCAATTTTTAGTTGCTGCAGCCAATTTTTGGTTGCACCAACTAAACCAAATACAGGAAGGTTATCATTTTCTTTATGAAATTGCATTACTACACAAGTTTCGAATTTATAAGTAATACCCAAAATTTTTACCCAACTTAGTAAGAGGCAAGGTCCATTGAAAATTGAGGGAACTGAACATGAAAATAGAAAAAAATTTTCACAGAAAGAAATATGATCTAAAGACTCTTCATTCCCGTTATCTTCGTAAGTTGTAAGTCCCTTTTTTAACATGAGACGATAAGATAAAACTAAGGCTGAATCCTCATACAGACACCGGCGCTTAAACACCGAGTGCTGATTGGTGGAAAACGGATGGTGGGGGTAAATTACAAGAAAACAGCGCTAAAGCAACAGCGTTGTCATGAGGATTGAATTTTTCATGGTTTTGTGGTGCTTAAGCGCCAAAATGTATGTGCCATCGCAAATATATACTCGGATTTCTTTTACTTTTTCTTGTGGACTATTCTTATGGACGCATTTATTCGACAAATTTGAGCAACTTTGACTTTTAGAACAAAAATATATATTCATATCGAAAAGATTGCCTGCAGTTACAAGTAAGTAATTGATCAATTCTCAAAAATTACAATTTTGAAAGTGGAACTGTATCAAATCAAAAGCTTTATTAAAGGTTTGACAATAATCTAACCTAAAACGTTAAACTTATTAGGCATTCAGACAGTATTGTTAGCATAAAATACGCGTAATTAACAAAAATATGTACTAGATTATATTGTATTAGAGATGAATAGGGAGATAGACCAATGCCAAAGAGAGTCTTGACTGCAATAGTTTTTCATTTTTTACATTCTTTTACAACTCTGTAGCAAAGTCGTTCTCTTCTAAACTATTGTACATAGGCGCTTCTCACACACGCAACTTCATGATTTTTATGGAATTGTGAGTGAACATGGCTCTGTATGTTATAAAAATGAAAAACTGTTGCAGTCAAGAAATCCTCTGGCATGACATATCTCCCTATTCATGTCTGATTATATGATTTTATACATGTTGAATTTTCTATTTTATTATAAAGGTTGGTTAAGGTTAATAAATACAAGCTAATCGCACATTAGCACAATCATTTTATCTTTGTTCATCGAATATTAAACAAGAATAAAATGACACTTCTGTGCTAACCGCTACATAAACGAACACAGCTTATAGTTTATCATGACAAAAAAACTTCTGTTTTATCTATAATGATCAAAATCTGAATTTTGTAATTATTAAAACTTACCTGAATTACTACATGTTTTCCGTCGATAGCACCCACATAGTTTGGAAAATTCCACATACGTTTAAAACTGTTTTCGCTTTTTTCCCAATCTTTTAATTTTGGTACTGGCAGAACCAAAGGAGCTAATTTTGTCCACAGTGCTGTACAAGTTTCCGAAATTATTTGAGAAATTATACTTGTCCCTACACCAAATGCATAAACAAACGCAGCCATATTGTTTGTAATGAGCAGAATGTCTAAAATCGACGCATAAAGCAACTGATATATTTAAAAATTTTTTAAGAAACATCTTTAAGATATTTCATAAAGAATTCTGAAAGATATCAAAGTTGTCTTATGCGTTGATTTTAAACATTTTGCTCATTGGATTGTATCTTATTAAATGTTTTTCGCGAAAAGATACTCAAATCAGAAATATATATTTATTATAAATATGTATATTTATAAATATAAATATAATTTTATATTATAAATAAATAAATAAATGCTATACAAATAAATATTTATGTATATTTTCTAATCTGTTATATGGAAGTTAGTCGAATCAATTTTACACTGTAACGAATTAGGACATTTGTCGCAATCGATATGCATTTCGCGGGTTATCTCCGTATTCGAATCCATTCTTAGAATGCCAACGTTTCGTGAACCTTGCAGTCACTTAAGCCGAGGACTGTCCAGTATCAGGCTGCTCTTCGCCCTGATGAAGTGAACTGCAAGATTTACGAAACATTGGCATTCTACCCAAGGAAAACAAGAAAATCAAAATAATGTCAATTTCATTCTTAGATCATATGAGATCGAGATTTTTATCATGAGCAAAAAATGATATAAATTCGTCAATATGACGTCAAATTGACATTATTTTGATTTTCTTGTTCTCCTTGGGTAAGAATGGATTCGAACACGGAAATAACCTGCGAAACACATGGTTTCTATATAGAAAGTACCCGTGGAAGCCTCAAGAGTATTAATGTATATATTTTGTAGGCTCCACAACATTCAGGATCGACATACTATAATTACAAGGGCAGTCATAGCCTAGTATTGTTAGCTATATGCGATGCAAATTATAAATTCCTCGTAGTTGATATTGGTGCTGAAGGGCGTCAAAGTGATGGAGGAATTTTTAAAAAATCATCTATTGGGCAAGCACTAATTAACGGAGAAGCAGATTTACCACCAGCTAAACAAATCTCTGAGGATAGTTCTGTACTACCGCATGTTTTGATAGGCGATGAAGCGTTCCCATTGACGACTTTTTTGATGCGTCCGTATCCTGGACGAAGCGGATTAACTGTGGATGAAAAGATTTTTAATTATCGATTGAGCAGGGCACGGAGAATGATTGAGAGTACATTCGGCATTTTTGTATCACAGTGGAGAATTTTTAGAAAACCGATCATTGCAAATGTCGAAAATGTACATAAAATAATTGAAGCTTGCGTTTGCTTGCATAATTTTATCCGGAATGCGGACAACAATGCTGATGAAAACTACGAATTAGAATTAAATGATTATGATCCAATAACCAATTCAGGTGGGATGCGAAACGTATCTCGTCTTGGATCAAATACACACTCACGCGAAGCTGCTCGTGTGAGAGATCAGTTTATGATGTATTTCAATGAAGAAGGTGTCGTTGATTGGCAATTTTCAAAAATTTAGACCGAAATATCATGAATTAAATAAATTTTTAAATATATTACATCATTAGTAAAATCCAAAAGAACAATTTAAATAAATTTGAGACGAATATGTTATGAAATAACATGTTTTTATTTATTATAAAAATCTTCGCGTGAATATAAAAAAGTAAGCAGTTCTAAAATACAGGCACGTCTTTTTGTAAAAGGTATTCTATTTAATGATGCTCGGACTAATCCTATCACATTTTTAATTTCGTCATTTTTCTGTGGTATACAAGGTAATGGTGGTAAGACTACTTCAGGTAGTGTTGGTTCTGGGAGTTTATTCTTGAAACCAAGCGATAAGTATCGTATACGGAAAATATCGCACGGTCGGTATCGTATGCGACTTCGAAATCGTATTCTCCGCTGCCATGCGATATGTTGTTAGTGATAATTTTCGTATATGATAATTGTGCAACGTTGCCACATGTCAAAAAAATATAAAAGCCAATAGGAACAGAGTTATAAGAGAATGTAACAGGTCAGCTGTATTTACTTTTAAAGGTTATGATCTGCTCTATGTATCAAAATAATACATATCATTAGTTTACAAAATATTAATAGTGAAAACTGCGAATCAAAATGGCATCAGTATTAAATGTAGTGCAAAAACGCTGTGCATATATTAATGAAGAACAGAAAAATTTACTGCTTGGTAAGTAATTTGCTTTCAATTTGCTTATTCTTTCTTAAACTCTAGATATGCAAAATTCATTTTAAGCTTAACAGATTTTCTTTTGAATTTACAAACGAACTTTTTTTACTTTAAAACTACAATTTGTAATTAAAGATATATGTATTATCAATTTAAAAGCAAATGTATTTAAAGATATATATATATATGTATTACTAATTTAAAAGCAAATGCGTTTTTATGTTTAAAGATAATAATAGAATAAACAATAGCTATAGACAAGTAATAATTATTTATTAATTTTTTAATACAAATGTCCTATAATATTTGATTGTTAAATTACAGAATTTGTGCAAAAACATCCAGAACTGCAAAGTGGCAAGTTTTCTGCAACATTTACTTTTAAACATGCTCAGAAATTATGGGAAAAAGCAACAGATGAATTACATAAAATACCTGGTGCAGTAAAAAGTTGGAAACAGTGGCGAAAAGTATGTATTATATGTATATATGTATTATATGTATATTGATAGACAACTGAAATTCTTTGAACACAAGAATTTATATACTTTTGATAATTTGGGTCTATTTTATTTGTATTATAGACTTGGCAAGACATAAGAAGTTCCACTAAAGCCAAAAATACTTTGATTAAGAAGCATGCAAAACAAACTGGTGGAGGGCCTGCATCAAATCAGGTTTTAACAGAAATTGATCAAAATGTCCTAGCACTTATAGGTTCAACAGTCGTAGAAGGACATGAAACAGTGCAGGAATCTAACGTGCAATTTGTAAGCAATCTTTGTCATATTGTATAATAATTTCTAAAACACGTAAAAAAATTAATATTAGGACAGTGGTCTGTATATTGACTTTTTTTGCAGGAGTGGTTAGATAATTCAAATGTATGTAACGTAAATAATGATGGAGATGGAGAAAGATTTTCCATAATATGCACTAATCAAGAGATAACACAAGAACCTATACCACAAAATTCATTGTTTCCTCAAAATAATTATAGCAGCATACCTGAAAAAAATGACGCATCAGAAATAAGTTTAAACAATGACAATTGTACTAATAACATTAAACAATCTTCAACAAACATGAAAACAATTGAAGTAGAAACGCCAACTACTGCAACTATCAATACATCACACATTTCTATAACACCAACTTTAAATTCGGTGTCAATAAAAAAAGGTATTAAAAGAACTACTGCACAAAGATATGATAAATCAATAGAACAGACTGAAAAATTGACTACAATTTCACAGAAAGATTACGAGATAAGACAATCATATTATGAAAAAAAATTAAAACTTTATAAGATGGAATTAGATATAAAAAAAAGAGATGTTATTGCTAAAGAAAAAATATGCACATTGTTGGAGCAACTGTTTAAAAACATTGAAGACTGATAAGCTGTGAAATAATACTAGAGTATTTATAACCAAAGTTCCTGTGAGTCAAATTTTACGTTGATTAAAATTTAATTTTATTTCATTTAGTTTAATAATTAAATATAATTTCACGCATTTTTTTTTAAATAATAAATTATTACGTTTGAATTACGTTATAAATAATACTAATTACTAATTATTACGTTACTAATTATTACATTATTAATTATTACGTTTGAACTAATATATGTTAAATTAACATGTATTTTCTGTTAAAGACAAGAAATTATTAATTTTATGTTCGACCCTTCTTGTTTTAGCTTTGCTAGTACATTGCTTTTTTTGTTTTTTTTTAAAATATCATTTATATGAAGAACATAAATAAAATTTATTTTATTTATATTAATTATTTTAAAATACATTACCAAATAAGGAAAGAAAGGAATTAAGTTCATTACTAATGTATGTTATTATATTATTGGTTACTAAAGTTGTATTTATACTTTTAATAAAAATATGTATTTACATATATATTTAAATACAAAATGTTAAATAAAAGTGAGTCTTAAAAGCTATATTGTCATGAGAAATACTGTCTTATTAGATTGTTGCGGATTCTTCGGCCAACTGTCAGTTCGTGATTTCTACCTGCTCTATCTATTTCCAATTCATTTACACCATCCATAACATTCATACCGAAGTCCAATACTTCATCTTCTATTTCAAGTGTAGGTATAGGCACATTGTCATGAATGCACATATTATGCAGCACTACACAAGCATTAATAATTTTTGAGCAAACATCTGGCCGGTAATGTAAAACTCTATGTTTTAATAAACAACGAAATCTCATTTTTAAGAGACCATTGCAACGTTCAATAAATGATCTAATGCTCTTTTGCTGATTATTATATCTTCTCGTTGCAATATTAAGTTCATTATCCATTACTGGAGTCATCATCCAAGGTCTAAGAGCATAACCGGAGTCACCTGTAAAGCAATATAGGCCGGTATTCATAGTCAGATCTTAAATTTAAGACTGTCTTAAGTTCAGCCTTGAGGTATCATGAACCAATCAGGTATTACCTAGTAAAAAGAAATTGTGTCCACGATTATAAATCTCTTGCATTATAGGAAGAACATTACTATTATTCCAGATATATGAATCGTGAGTGCTTCCTGGATATCGGGCATTCACATTCATTATTCTAAGATCAGAATCACATATCTGCAAATAAAGCTTTAATTACATTATTTGTATAAATGCCTAATTGAATTGTTAATGCACTATATTCTTTACCAATTGTACGTTTATAGAATGGTATCCTTTTCTATTAATATAAATATGTTCAGGATAATTTTCGTCATTTTTCGGAGGTGAAACAATTGCTACATGAGTGCAATCTATACAACCGATGGCTCCAGGAAAGCGATGATTTATCCAAAATCTATGTGTATATATACATGTACATATAAATATATAATATGATGTAATTTTATCTGCACAATTATGTATAATTCTTAATGTAGATTATATCCTTTCTTACTTGTTACGTAGTTGTTGCAGTTCCTGAATATTGTGAGGAAAACGAACCCAATTATTAAATATTTCTGGTAAATTAAGAATATTAGTTACATTGCGAATACATCTGCTAACAGAAGGTTGACTAATTGCTGTATGAATATTATGTCCTATGCAATTCTGATAGCTTCCTGATGCAAAAAAGCGTAATGCTGCTAAAACCTAGAAAAAAGTCTTAATAATTTATATTCTGTATGTGTTGTCTATACTTACTTTAATTTATATCCTGTATGTATTGTCTATACTTACTTGTAAAGTTGCGTCCAAAGCAGTAGGTCGTAATGGTTCTATATAATTTTCTACAATATCAATAAACCTGATTGTTGTTTCTTTTTTCAATCGAAAAATATTTATAAATTGCCTTTCAGATAATTGAAATGGATCATCCCTTATGTGAAAACGTGGTCTATCATTATAATGATAAACATTTTCTAATTGTTCATTGATATGTAAAAAAACAGCATTTCGATATGCCATATCCATTGCTAAATTAAAACTTCACATTAACCCCAATTTGTCAAGAGAGTCGCACTTATTACTATATTTGTCGTATGCGACTTGCATATCGCATGGGCTATACCCACTCGATATCAGTCATTCGATATTTTCTCGCATACGATACATGTCACCCATTCAAGAATACTATTTTTGTTAACGCATGCGATATCGTATGCGATATCTAGGGTCCTCATTTCAAGAATAGCGTCCCTGGTGTGTTCAACACAGCATTAAGTTTCATCAACAATTCTTCATTTGAAGAGTCCATTGATGAGAGTGATCTGTAACAATGTTTATATTATGTCAAAAGTCAGGATTAAATTAATAAATTTTTATTAATAATTAATTTATTAATAAATTTTTTCGATGCAACTTTTCTTCGTTCTAACAGTCCTCTCCCAAATTTTGTCCAAAATCTAAATATTAACTTACATTTCTTTTTTTTTCTCTCTAATGATGAACACGTACTGGTCGATGCATCCGAGTCATTTGGTGTTGATATGTTGGAACTTGTTCTATAAATAATTGGTAAGATACATAGATTAGAAATGCATTATTCATTTACAATGTATGATTGTATTATTTACCTTCGATTGTTAACGAATAGATCTTTAGTAAAAGCCATCATCTCATAATACGGCCATTTATTTTTTTTCATATCACTACCAGCCGAACCGCTTTTTTTTGCATTATTCTCCCGTGCTACGATTCGGCTATAATTGTAGCGCATTTTCTTCCATATGTTTTTCGCCTCGTTGACATCCTTGACATGACCTATAAAGAAAATTACAATCTCATTATTGCTTCGAAAACATTTCATGTGCAGAAATACGATTATACTTGACTAACATACCGTTCATAGTAGACACTACTTCTTCCCACAGCTTCTGAACAGTATTTTTACCCCTTTCAACAACAGGAATTTTAAAATTCCATAAAGGTTCCCGCTTTTGGATTTCGCCGATCAACATTTCATTGCGAAGAACTTCTGTCATTGTTTCATCCGGATTCTCATTCATTTGGTCGATAATGTCACCATTATCTGTAAAAGTATACAGTCACAATGACGTCAAAATGACTTAGGTTGCTGGACAGTTTCATAATTACGGATGTTATTAAACTCAATTAAGGGTGCAGTGTAAACGTAGCCAATGGTTTCATATAGTCTATTCAAATCTTTCATATTTTTAATTATTGCAATACGAAAGACCAAAACTTACCAAGCCTTGGATACACATAACCTGCGTCGTCAACATGAATGTGATTGTAACCACTGTAACAGGCATGGTCCATCACAATGTCTAAATCAAGTACTGTGTCACATAATGCACAGATGTTTTCCTACAGAAAGAAAATTTATATGTTAATTCAAATATATACTTCTACAATATATTGTAAAAGTTTAATGAAAATATATTTGCTGAGGTACATACTTAAATGTTAGCCATTCCTTGCACTCATATTCTTTTCACAGTGTATTAAATGTTTAAAATACAAGATCCAGTGTGCAGTCTTCTCGAGGATCACAGACATTTGTTAATCAAAACTACAAAACAATAGCCTAGGTTATACTCATTACTTGATACTGAAGCATTCGATATATTCGTACTAAATTTGTTTAATTTGATGTGTTTGATCATCTACATTGAAAAAAAATTATAGTTGAAATTACCATAATTTTACTATAATTTATAGTATTCTGAGGCGCCAAGCATATAAAATAGTAATTTTTACTTAAAAAAAAATAGTTAATGTAATATGAAAATATAGTTCATACAATCATAATATTCATTTTGTGTAATCACATGGTTAGGATTATCTTTACCTGATAATATTGTTACACTAAACATAACATTATAAGTATAAGTATAAGTAACTATATGCTGACAGTAACCTGTACTTATAGTAATAGTAATACATGCAGTAATAATTCATACTATTATTTATGGTTAAGTGAACAACGTTCATATGTTTGGGAAAACATTTTTAAAAAGTCAATTCAACAATAATAAAAGGTTTATTTAACATTTCTTTATTTAGGAGGATTATACATTATTTATATAGTTGGTGTTGTATAATAAATGAATTTTTCACTATATCATATACTAATAAGAATTATTTTATGTTGTACATATTTTCGGCGAATTCGCCGACGCCATTCTGTTTTTGCTCTAATGCCGCTGCTGGTATAAACTAAAACGGCGCACGAGTCTAATTTCGACAACTCGAGGCGCGTTCCATTTAATGTTCTTAATACTCACGTGCATTAGAGATCCTACATCAGAGAAAATTTTTTGAGAGTACTGAGTAGTTCTGATCGGCGTTCTGGGCAGTTCTCGACGAGCCCTAACGAAAAGTATTAGGTGAAAAAGCGATTGGGCCAACGGTTTTCGAGATATGGGAACATTTGAACTCTATCGTCGAAAATTTTCTAAGTCCGACGTCGAAAATTTTTTGAGAGTACTGAGTAGTTCTGATCGGCGTTCTGAGCAGTTCTCGACGAGCCCTAACGAAAAGTATTAGGTGAAAATGCGATTGGATGGCTACATAAGGAGATATGTGCTTTTGCAATCAATTTTTCAAATTTTGTTTTAAGTACATATCTCTTTTATTTTTGGGTCTGTGTTGATTTTAATCGCTTAGAACTCTTCGAAATAGACAGAATAACAATTAACATGTGACAGAACTATTGTATAAAAAAATTAAAAAAAAATTTTTTAATTTTTTTTTATAAATTTTGTTGTATGTCAAAATTGTTTTTTATGTATCAGGAACTCCAGGTATTCACAAAATAAAGCTATTAAGCTGCTCAGAACTATTCGAGCTCGAATTTCGGTAAAAAGTTAGCACCCCATTTTTTAAAAATTGTTTAAAAATTGTTATTAAGGGAATCTCGAGTTAAAAAGTACAGAGAACTCTTCGTATCGTTGAAAGGAAGCAGGAACTCTATTCAGAACTATTGAATCTAAAAATTGATTTTTCAAAAATTTGTAATTTTTTTTTTATTTTTCAAAAATTTTTTTTATGTATCAGGAACTCTAGGTATTCACGAAATGAAGCTAATGGGCCGCCCAGAACTGTTGGAACTCGATTTTCGATAAGAAGTTAGCACCCCATTTTTTAAATTTATTTAAAAATAGTTATTAAGCGGAACTCTTGTTATAAATTATATAGAACTCTTTGTCTCGTCAAAAAGAAACGGGAACTCTAATCAGAACTCCTGAGTACTATAGTTGGGGTGCTAACTTCACATGCCCTTGTTTTTTCATATTTAAAAAGACTGATGATTTCTTCAGCCCATTTGTGAAAATCTTCCGAACTTATTCTACAACATTATACATTACAATGGAATTAATATAATAAAAATATTAATGTAATAAAAAACATACATATACAATTTTTTACATATACGTAAACAATTTTATAAAATGATACATACTTCATAGATTTGCAGAGAAGTGTGTCTATAATTAAATGACTTATTTTATTACGGTCTGATGCAGTCAATCGCGTTTGCATCAATATTTTTCGACCACAACTCGATTTCAAAAGCAATTGTCTTAAAGCCTAAACAAAAAATATTAAAATATTAGAACTATTGACAATAAAAATATTAAAAATATTAGAAAATATTAAAACGATACAAAATTTTAGGATTACGTTACACTTTCCTTCTATTATATCTTTACTTGCCTATTTCGTAAAAATTAAATATGATAAAGTTTCAAGAATACAATTACAAAGTTTGTATAAAAATGAAAAAAATACATACTTGTCCATGATTGTCGATCGATTCCTTAGAAGAATAGCTATCTATACTAACAGTGTCTTCGATTTCACTTGTAACTATATCCGTTGAAATTTCCTACAGCAATGAAATTTTTTCATAAATTAACTTGTCAAAAATTCCAATATATAAAATATAGAATTGATATATATTTATATTTGCTAATCTAAATTTGCAAAACTAATTATAATACCAATAATAGAAATAGGATTTTACAGAAAATATAAATTATTTTACCAATTTGATTGAATCTTCCTTTTCAATCGTTTTAATTTTTAGTAATTTTTTACGATTTTCGAGGAAACGAAAACGCTTCCCAATTGGAGAGATTAGCTCTTTCACCATATGTTCGGGCATATGTAGAAATGTTTCTTCATCTATGCCTTCATCTAAACAAATATAAAATGTAAAAAATAAAAGTTATCAGAAGTTGCAACAAAAGATTAATAAAATTAATTAACCTTTGAATTTTTGTATATATTCTGAAAGACCCCATTCTTCTAAATTTTTCTCGTGAGAGAACATTATTTTATAGAAAAAATCAAGTGAAACGTTTAACCTAGAAATTACATATCAAAGAAAATAATTAGTTGATAATTAATTGAGAGAGAAAAAGACAATCGTTTGTAAACGACGTATTTAGTTATATAGTAACGATAAATGCGTACACTTACGCACTGTTTTTATGCCGGCTAGCTGCCTCGGTAGATCGTGTTCGAGCAGGCACGCACGTATCTTCTAAAATCACAACTGCTTAGATATCACATATACTCTATTTTCGTAGACTTTGATAGTCCAACAACACGAGAGAACACAAAGTTATTCTATTCTTCTATGTAAGTGAAGAATATATTCTTCAAACATATATGCGCACTTTATATATTTAATATTCACTCTCACCAGTCACCTTCTCACTTTGCCAACCGTGAACAAACTGAGACTGAGGACCCGAAAATCAGGCGATGGAAGATGAGAATACGCTAGCGATAAAAACACTTTTTATAAGATTCCTGCAAGAAGACTAGAACTAAGGAGGATCAACTCGTGTGGTGGGGGTGAGTCAAAAAACGTCCGCAGTTATTCACACAATGTGCAGCGGCACTGCGCATTGTGTGAAAGTTCGATATAAGAGCGACAAAGTGACGATTATAGAACGACAGAGCGACAGAGAGGACTAATGAAGCGCAAGAGTGGGGGAAGTTATCCGTCGCCTCACCCCCACTACCGCTATTGGCACCGAGTTGATCCTCCTTAGTTCTAGTCTTCTTGGATTCCTGACTGACTTCCGCGTATCGCGGCGCTCGGAGCGGCGGCGTTTTTCTGCGTACCGCGGTTCGCTGGCGGCGCGGCGCTCGGCGCCTTTCCACGTACTGCTACTCGCAGCACCTTTTGTTTTGCTATACGCGGCACAGTTGTTGCCGCGTATTATAGATTTATTAAATGCGTTACTAGCGCTTTGAGTGTATTTCGTATCGTACTCTATGAATATTAATCTAAAAAAATAAGATGTGTAACAGTCAATATTATTTTGTTATCAGCATCCAATGTTTATAACGTGTTTTATATAATAGTATAAATATTATAAGTACATGCATATAAATTCAAGTACATTTGTTTCAAGTACATGTGTACATGCACTTGAATTTTGCTCGATATTTACATCGCAATATGTATATATAAAATATATTAAAAATAATTGTAACGTAACAAAATCCCAACTAAAATTAATAAAAAATATTAATTATGGTAAATTAGATATACAACGCACTTTTTGTTTATAATACCACATACGTAAGGTTAATTTAAAGTTTTACAAATGTTAAATATGCTATTAATAAGATTCTACTTATTATTTAGATGTATATAGCTATAATTACAATTTTATTCACTTATTATTACTATATATTAATATTTAAGTGATTAATAATAATATATAGTAACATTGTCCATTATTAAGTTTGCGATGACTCTATACGAATAGTAAAATTTTGTACTACTTAATTATTTTATTTTATACTATATCAAAATTTGAAATGATTATAATGTATAGTACAAAATTTTTCTGAGAACCATGCATATATGGTTTCTATTACTATAATTATAGCACAATTTCTTATAAAAATGAGTATCTCGACTATAATTTTTTTACCATGCAATTATAGTCAATTGTATTATCGATTTTTTTTATCAGTGAACATTCATATTTCTGACTTTCTCGGAAAAGAACGATTTGGGAAATGGTTCAGCCTCTGCTTGAAACGATACAATTAACGGCACAAATTCAGGCGATATTTCTGCTGCATAATTTCGTGCAGTTTCTTTTTGTTGTTCGGATAGTCCTGTATTGCCATATTGCGGATGTAGTAGATAAGCTAGCATGTGTGCAGGTGTAACAGCTTCAGAAAACCTCTTTTCTAAAATATTTTTATATGGCTTCAATTCTTCATTATTTATCAATGTTATCCATAATTTGGTAGCATCCGCCAAATTGCAATCTTCAGATTGGCAATAAAATTAAATAAATTATAAAAATTAAAATAAAAATTCATTATTAGAATGGCAATATTTCGTGAACATTGCACTTCAGTTCATCAGACCTGATATTCTATCAAGCTCCTCGATTTGATGAAATAAACAGTTCACGAAATATTGGTATTTTAATATATTTAAATACAAAAGATAATCCCTGAAGTAGATAGCTTCTGTATAGAAAAAACTCGTAGAAGCTTTAAAAGTTTTAATTAAAGTAAAATATTAAAGAAATAGATTTTATTTATTATTTATATTTTATTTTTAATAAATATATATATATTTTATTATTTCAAAATAATTTCGTATCAAAACAGTGATAATATTTAAAGGCAATTAATAACTATATATAAACTTATTCTAAGCACAATATGTGTATTGAAGTAAAAACAGACAATTCTATTTCTTTTCAATAAATATATTTTTTCTCTCATACCTTGTCAAGCGCGTTTGCTATGTGTATTAATTGACTATGCAAAGATTTTGCTTCTTTAGAAATTATAACATTATTAATGATGCGAGCAATTTTATCGTCTAACTCTTCTTCATGTTCACCAACTATTTGGAGATAAAATTGTCGATTACGAATAAATGTCTCTAAACATTTTAATTGATTATTCCATCTTGTTTCACCAGGCAACTGAGGTTTACATGACCCTTTATAATTCTTTAACCACGCTCCTGGACAATGATGATTTCTAAAGTATTTCTGAACTTCTAAAATATTTGCTGTTAAATCTCTAATGTTTTTTATTTTGAAAATTTCTTCACCAACTAAATTCAAATAATGTGAGGCACAACCATATGAGATAAACTTCTCATCACTATATAATTCTGATAATCTTTTCCTCATTAGGACCATTTTCTTTTCGTTATCAGAAACAAAACTCTGCACTTTACATTGGAATTTTGTAGCGGCTTCGTCAATAGCTGCTTTTGCGATGTTCAAACAATAATCTGCAGATTTTATATTAGATCCAGAATTAATTGCCGATAAGAAATAACACGATTCTCCAGTAGACAAAACATTAGCAATAACTGGAGTGTTATGTATATCGCTCCAGCCATCTTGCTTTAACGTGACTATCTTCCCTTTCAATTCATTTTGAGCTTTATCCATTATTTCATCTTGAATTTTATTTAATAAATTTCCAGATAATTGTTTTCTGTTTGGGGGATCGTAGCACGGTCGTAAATGTTGGATAAAATCTTTAAAATATTTATGTTCACAAACTCTAAAAGGTATATTGCAAGCATAAAAAAATTTCGCCATTGCTTTGTCCATCTCTTCTTTCTGTAGAGCTGTAGTTTTAATTACATAATTAGATATCGATGGCTGCTTTAAAATATAAGAACATGAAGGTGATTCGGTATCGATGCATCTTCTTTTATTTGATTTATTCAAATCACTGTCTGATTCTGATTCACTTTTACTTGAATTATCATCATCGTTCTTTTCAAACTTATTACACTTTTGAAGATGTTGTTTCAGTCGTGGAGCTTTTCCACTAACTAATGTTCCACAAGCAATACATTTCTGCTTAATAATGTTGTCAACTGTACAAGATTCAAAACAAGCCCATACAGGGTCCTTATGTCTTCCTCCTTTTAAATTACTTATGTTAACTGATACTAGGGCGTAGACGTTATGCGCGATCCCGTATTCTCGTGTCACGCGCGGAGAACTACAGCGTACGAGTTTGTATGCGTGTATGTATGATGATCGTCAATTCTTGCGCTGTTGGTTAAACAAAACACACGCGTATACGCAGCGCTCAGCGGTGTTCCGCGACCTCCGCGCGCAACACAGGATCCTGCAGGAACGTGTGAGGGAACGTGTCCGTGCCCTATCAGAAAACACGGTAGTGTCTCGCGCTAAGACCAGCGATATCGAAGCGCGAGATTACCGTATATCTTTACATGAGCTATTAAAAATAATCAAATTTACTTATTTGACTATTTTTAATAGAAAAGACCAGTTTTTTGCTGGTTTTTTCCGGAAAATACCGATTTTTACCACTGGCATGGGCTTTATTCAAAAAATGTGGACTTTTGCCAACCCTGGCCAGAGGCGTTAATCGTGGGCTGACTCGTAATAATAAGCTAGAGGCGTTTATCGTGGGCTAGCTAGTAATAATAAAATGCCAGAGGCGTTAATCGTGGGTTGGCTCGTAATAATAAGCTAGAGACGTTTATCGTGGGCTAGCTAGTAATAATAAAATGCCAGAGGCGTTAATCGTGGGCTGGCTCGTAATAATAAGCTAGAGGCGTTTATCGTGGGCTAGCTAGTAATAATAAAATGCTAGAGGCATTAATCGAGCTCTTTATCGAGTTGGCTACTTTGTATTAAATGGCAACAGCATTTATTATAAAAAAATGCTTGCTGTTATAAATGTAACATTAAATACTACAAGCATGGTATTATATAATTCTTATAATTATTATATTTGGTTTATTTTTAATAATAATGCAATAAGCAAAGGACTGCAGAAACTAGAAATTTTTTTGTTTATAAATTATTAACATTTCATTATAAAAATAGCATGTTTAATAAAAAAAAATAAATGTGACCTTGATCTGATTTTAGAGACGCCATTCAAGGTCAAACTAAATATCAGTAAATAGCTCCCCTTACAACTTTGGTCTGAAACATTTCATCCAAAAACGTTATGTAAGGGCCTTAGTATAAGGATGACAGTAACTGAGTCGTAGAATGTGAATCATAGTCATAGGTCAACGCACTATATTTTGGCGTACTATGTATGTACGCCGATACAAGTACAATTCACATTCCTTCACGATTAGTTATAGTCATCTGTTCAACTCATAAATCCGGGGTCTTTTTGGATACCCTATATAATACATATGTTACACATATATATATACTATATATATAACATACATTACATGGTCAATAGGAATATGCATAATTTTCGTACGACGCTGCACGTCTATAAAATGTATATAAGTATGTCATATTCAAAGTATTTTAGTAAATGTATACACATATTGGTCAATGCATACACTGACTAACAGCAAGTTACAATAAGTATATTCTTACTAAGTGAACACTTTTGTGACATAAATATATCTTCGGATGCAAACATGTATTTGAAATACATGTATATACGTGTAACGTAATAGCACTTTTTCCTTCGTTCCCAATGCCATTTTAACTTAGGATTGAAGGTATACTGTCAATACATAGATACATTACATATACATATGTAGTTATTCCATCTCTTTTTATTATGTCCAATTGGCCTTCTACAATAAGCCATTAGTCATATATCAGAAGTCAGATGCTAGAAATTGACAACTATAATTGGTCAATTTTTAACTTCTGATTCATGACTAATGGCTTATCATAGAAGGCCCATAATAAAAAGAGATAGAAGTTACTCATATTTATATATTCAGATATAACATAGACATATTAGTGAATATTAGAATTTTATTTTATGTGCATTATTATGTACACACATTACAAAACATAAAATGTATTTCTAATTCATATTCACTATGTCTGTTTAGATGCATTGGACTTTTATGTGCATTTTATATTTCCAAAACATCTAGACATAGTGGATATGAATTAGAAATACATTTTATGTTTTGTAATGTGTATGTATAATAATGCACATAAAATATCATTCTAATATTCACTCACATATCTCTGTATTATAATGTGTGTCTATATGTTTGTATGTATATATACTTATATTTATTATTTATATATATAGAAGTATATCTATACATACATACATACAGACACACATTATAATACTCATAAAATTCTAATATTTCGTGTAAATATATCTGCGTGAATATCTGAGCACGAGAAATTTGTATCTCTATTTGTTATGTGTTATAACAAAAAGAAATGGAGTAGCTGCGCACGTAGCCAGACGTATGTGCAATATCAATGTATTGACAATACATGTTACGTCCTGATCTAAAATGACATTGGGAACATAGGGAAAGACACTACTACGGCCATGTATCGATGTACATACACTGTCAGTACTAAAAATCCATATATAGTTATGTTACGACTATTACAGATCTTATCTCTTTAGCAAAAAGAGGTAAAATAGTTACACATATATGTGCAATATATATTCATGTGATACATTTTGACACATTATGTAACCTAAAATGGCATCGGACCATAACGAAAAGTGCTACGACCGTGTATACTGTCAGTAAAATCTGTATTTTACGTCACATAGATTACAGATTTTTAGTACACAGTGTGACTTAGAACGCAATCATATTTCAGACTGCGTTCTGTCTAAATGCTCATACATGTGAGCAAACCGAGCGACTGGAAACGGCGCACGGCTGGAAACAGCTGGAAACGTGAGTGCTTATAGCTGCTCACAGCTGCTCAGCGCAATTAAAAATAAAAGAAGAGTTGAACTTACATAAACATTTTTATTTATAATTACATTTAAAAGGTCGCAATTTAAACTGTCGCAATTTACGAGTTTGCCGTCGATTTCTAATAAACGTAGTTCATTGTATTTATCTATCGAGATACAAAAAGTCCACTATTTCATTTCGCTTGTCAGCTGCACCGTCGGGTGCAATCAAAGCATTTCCTCTATCTGCCTGTTCATCATTTTGTTGATTTTCTTCTTCATAATCATCACATTCATATGTATCATTGTGTACAATACAAATATTATGCAAAATACAGCATGTAATAACTACAGTTTGCATCTCGTTCATAAGAAACATATTTAAAAATTGCAGTCTGCGGAATCTCCCTTTTAAAAGACCATATGTTTGCTCAATAACAATTCTTTTGGGACTTAGTTTTGTATTGTACTTGCTCTGCCTTGGACTTAAATGTCCATTGTCACGAAATGGTGTCATTAAGTATGAATGCAACGGATATGCGGAATCTCCTAGTAGGTGCGTTCCTTCGGGTAATCTTAGATTATCTTCTGCAAGACCACAACCTATTGGACTCTCTCGCCATACCCTAGCATCATGTGATGAACCAGGCCATCCAACAAATACATCGATGAATTTACATTCGGCATCACAGATACCTTGTAAAATTATGGAATAAAATCCTTTTCTATTGTAATAACTGGCTGAATCTTCCATTGGTGCAGGTATTGGAATGTGCATACCGTCAACTGCACCGACAACATTCGGGAAACTATGTCCTACCCTCAAAGTTGTAAATTTCTGTTTGATATTCCTGAATTTTGCTTCTGGCCAGTGCAGATATTCATTTGCAAGATTGAGTAAACATTTGTACATATCCAAAAAATGTCTATGTGCATTGCCTCGAGTGATGTTGAAGCGATCACTTATCCCACGAAATGATTCTTGATTCGCCAAAGTCCATAATGTCAATAGCAATGATTTCTCAATGGATATACCATGACTACCAAGTCGAACTTTCCTTGCTTTATAATGATGAAATATGTCATGTCTCACAATCTAAAAATATATATAATACACCGAATGTAAAATAAAAAGCTATTTCGATTAATAAAAATATTGCTAACAATATTTGATTCGCATATGTAATTTTGTACTACAGTAAAATACCTCAAAAGATGTCCGAGAGAGTCGAAAGTGACTTTTGAAAATGTCAGGAGCCATTCTAGCAATAACTTGCATGTAATGCTTCATCTTTACGATCTTCCTCCTTTCCTATAAATATATTTCATATTATTAAATTTATATTTAATATGATAAATAAAAACAATAAAATTGTGTGTATGAATTGCATATTTAACCTCTTCATCTGAACTGTCAAAATTACTAGAATCACTATCCGTACTGACTAAATCTTCAATTATAATCGGTAAAACGATACGTAGAGTATCAATTATGGTATCCATTTTACTGGTACAACTTTTTTGTATGATTTTTCTTCAATTTAAAAAAATTCGCGCGTTTTGAGAACATGAGCGCAGAATAACGTTCTCTTAAATCAACTGCGCAGCCGGCAGATCCGATGCGCAGCGGCTGCCAAATCCGATGCCTAAAAGAACGCACTCTCTAAGTCTCCTGAAGAAGGCGTAAGCGGACGATACAAAATCTATTTTATCGACCTCGATCAAGTTCGGCCGTCACTTCAGCATCCCCTTAATACATAAAGTTTTCGTAATATTTTTCCTTGATGTAATAGGCGGGGATAGTTAAGCCACTTTTTCTTTAAATTATAAATCTTCACACAATTATGATAGACTAATGGTAAATGCTTTAAAACGTTGCATGTTTATCTACCTCAACAATTAAGTACTTATAAACCCTTAATATATCTCGTAAATTAGAAAGAAATTACGTTAATTGCAAGGATGCAAAGTGGATCAATATGCCCCACCAATGGGGTATATTGGGCAACTCTGAAGGGCAAGTTGAGCCATGAAGGTAATTAAGGTGTGTATTAAGGTTATATTGTATAATTTAAAAAATTGCAGAATTAGTTAATGAAGTCTTTATTATAATTTATAACTTCTTTTTATAATCTGTATTTTCTTTGTAAATATACATGAAAAGAACAAAAATGAAATAAAAATTTTCATGATAAAGATTATGCATAAAATATATCTTTAATATTAAATATATAATAAAATATAAAAATTAATCTCTCAAAAATTAATCTTCAAAAAGGAATTCCTTCTTCTATTAGAACAAATAAACTTAAAGTTCAATTCTTACACATACATATAAAGCGACAATAGAGCATTATTGTTAGTAAAAAGTAATACATTTTTCAAAATTATTTTTAAACTTTAAACTTAATTATTACTGCAATGAATGCAAACAAATATTGTACTAGAAGTACACTTTGAATGAGCCCAACCTTTATAATTGCGGCATTGAAGCCATTGTTCTCCTGACAAGCTCTCAGAATACACTTCTCCACATTCAAGGCAATAATATTCCTCATCTTTAAGATCTGATGTCAAAATGTGTTTGCTTACTTTTTTCTTTTTTGCATCATTTTTTATCTTTTTCTTTTGGTTCTGCTCTTCAGCAAGAATATTTTTTTCAGGGGTAGAGGTTAAAATTGCTGCTCTTCTTTTCTTCCTCTTGACTTGAGTCTGTTTTCTCGGACCAGCCTTTGGAAAAGGCTTAATGATTTCAGGTGAAAATTCGAATTTTCTTCATACATAGAAGGCGTAGTATTGTCTGTGGACGTAGAAGGATTGTTATAACTTGGAGATACATTTTCTTTTTCTATTGCTTGCACGCTTAATTGTGGTTCTTCAGGACGGTCAGTGACATATGAAGCGGCAAAGTCGATATCAGTAA
>NW_017257540.1:45557-53890 GCF_001594055.1 Mycetomoellerius zeteki | reverse complement strand
AACTCTAATCAGAACTACTGGCACTCTTAAAAAATTTCTTTGTCATTGATAATTTTCTAAGTCCCACGTCGAAAAATTTTTTGAGAGTGCCAGTAGTTCTGATTAGCGTTCTGTATAGTTCTCGGCGAGTTACACTGAAGATTATCTTAGTGTATGTTGGTAACAATATACAAGTATGGCAAGGCAAAGGCGGCGCTGATGAGGGGGGCGCTATCTTAGTGTATGTTGGTAACAATGTACAAGTATGGCAAGGCAAAGGTGGTGCTGATGAGGGGGGCGCTGGTGCGTGTCCATCTTGTCTTATCTCTCTGCTCGTCTTCGCTTTCTCTTCCATCTTGTTTTGGGCAATCGAGCAAGAATCGTGACGGATGCGCTTCGTATCGGGTGCTTACCCGATACGAAGCTTAATCTAATATTTTTGGAAGTACCAATTTTGACTGTGCATTTGCTTCGTCCCGTTACGTGTCCACGAATTGACTCCCGGTGTTCGGCAAAGCCATTTCTGCAAGCATCATCTTTGCATCATTTTTGATCGATCGCATATCACGGTATGTATTTGGGCCGCCGCGCACAAAATTCCGTAATAATCGTAAGACGTGAATTTAAACCGATGAGCCAATCAGGATATTCCTTTAGGTTACGTAATCTAACGGAAATAGAACCTAACCTAACAGTAAACTTACCCATAACTTCTCAACATAGCGAGTTTTAACCGAGTGAAACTCGCTATGTTGCGCTGTTATGGATAAGTTTACTGTTATTTCCATTTCCGTTAGATTACGTAATCTAAAGCAATATCCTGATTGGCTCATCAGCTTAAGTTCACATCTTAAGGTTACTGTCATGGAATTTTATGTGTGACGACCCTTATCCAACGAACTTTTGTCATTTTCACAGGCATCCGTCGTGAGCTTTATGTTCTGATCTCAAGGAAAGGACAAATAACTGAATTTCTGACAACCTTCACATTGAAAATTATATTGGAACATGACTACTTGACAGTCACCTCGACCAATGGATCCATCGACCAGTCAAGACATCGACTTGATACCATTTTGGAACTAATTTTTCTCTCAAGTTAACTTCATTAAAATTCATACATTTAAAGTGTTCGGAATAGAGTAAGCAAATTTAGAATTTATTTTACAGGCTATAGATCTAAAGCTTTTAGAAACAGTCTTAACATACGATATGGTAAACAAATATAAGAATTTATTACGTTATAGAAGAAATGATTACATTTCAAAGAACTTGTTACAGAAGTTACATTATATAATTTGTACAAGAACTTGTTACGTATGTAGGAAATTTTGTGTAGGAAATTATTACATTAATATGAAAATTTGTTACATTGTACAGAAACTTGTAATATACATTTGTAAGTGCATAAACAATTGTTGTGTATTACAAAATGTATTCGATTAATAGATCAATTCTAAGAAGAATTCTAAGGTTCGTAATATATTTTTGTAAGACTTGTAAAAATTTATGACCGAGTTATAATTCGTACGTATCTATGGATCTTCCGTAAATTTTATAGCTAGCAAGAAAATGAAAATATTGCCTAAAGTTATACGCACTTGTAAGTTCTTACAAGTCTTACAAGAATATGTTAAGGCATAATCACACTACGGATCCTGCTACTCGTAGTGTGATTATGCCTTTACGAAACCTAATCTTAGAATTATTTTTAGAATTGATCCATTAACAGATTGCGTTCACGGTTTAATGACGTATATAATTACATGAGGTGTGACTATTTTCTCGGGCGACATAAAGTTTCGAGATCTTTCAAGATCATCGTATTCATACTAATGTGTTCCCGTGTAGGTAATTGCTACATAATGACCATTTCTACGATTAATAGACGATTTATTTCGTCTATATGATATATAGTTAATAATGCCACACAATATGTAACTTCTGTCATCAATAGATATTATTTTTGTTATATCATCTAAGTTAGACGATTGACGATGCTCAATTTTGTAATTCGGATCAGTTAATATCGATGTATCTAATATTATATGCGAACTGCATTCATACTTTTCTGTTAAAATGCCGGTACATTTAGAACAAGATTTATGTACTCTTTTAAACACAGTGTCATTAATTGCTTCTTGCATTTTTGAAAGACCTTCAGTCAATAATATGTCAATGTTTATATACAATGTGGCAAAATTTCGATTTATATAATAATCACATTGATTACAGAAACTAGTACGTGTAATGCTTGGCATTAAGTTAGTGAATATAATATCTATTAAATGATTCACATTGCAATTCGCGTTTAAAAATTCTACACATCTGGTTTCAGAATATTGACATATATTTGTGTCTTTCGATATCAATGCACGTGCAATATAATCCGCCTGAACAATTTTTCCTCGCTTAAGAATATTTATACATAATTGTACGAATGGATGTTCAATCATTTGCAATTCGTCTTTGTATGTAGGTTCTTTACCACATGCATGCATAATTAACTGAATTACTGCATCGAAAGCACAAGTTTCTTTAACTGTTACATATTTGTTTTTTATACGAACACTGTTACATAAACTTCCATTCTTTAAGAGAGGTACAGTTATTGTTTTATGCGATTGAACAGCATTCCATTCAGGACAAGTATCTAAGTAACGTCGGTTTCCGTCGTTTTTTGGATTCATCATTCAAACCGCCCCAATTTACTTGCTCATTAAGGGAATCATCTACGTAATATTCCTTTTTTATTACTTCATTAATTGTATCATTGATAATATCAGGTTCTGAAACATTAAGTATCAGATCTGGTTGAGGAAACGACTCTATGTCAACCTCTTCTATCTTTTTATCTGTAACTTTTTCCTCGAAATTAAAATCAGAAACAGAATTTTGAAGAAACGAATCAATTTTTTGTATTATATTAGCTTCGTTCATGTTTGTAACAATACAGTCTGTAGAATCAAGTTTTTGAGGACGTTCTGCAATAACGTCATCTGTCGAACTATTCGTTTGTTTCTTTCGTTTTTTCTTTGATGTTATTGTAGTATGTTTCGCCATTGCTTCTTTTATGCACCTCTGTAAAGTTGGCAGGACCAAATCAGCAGAATCAAATCGGACCTATCGGAATTTTTAGTACCCATTTTGTACTAAATTGTACCATCAATAATAATTTTGTACCATGTGCCATTTCGAAGAAAATCATGGCGCTGCTAGCTTAATATTAAGCTGGCAGGACCAATTAAAAAAAAAAGGAAAAAATAAAAATGATATCAGAAATCAATAGGATTGAATTTGTACTATTTTGTACCACCAAAAACAATTGTATATCACGTGTCATTTCCAAGAAAACAGCGCCGCTGCTAGTTTAACATTTAAGCGCGCGCGCGCGCGCGCTGGCAAGCCCATTGAAGAAATGAAACCAGGGCAAAACTTAACATAACTGCATTTGTACTCTCTTATTTTATGTTTGTACCTCTCTTACCTTAGTTTGTACCTCAAACGGTTCGGAGATACAGCGCTTTTCAATTTTTGCAAAACCCCATGTGACGAACTTAGTCAATTTAAAAGATATCGAAATGGGACCAATGGCATTCGAAAGAGAATATTTTGTACCTATTTGTACCTCTCTTACCTTAATTTGTACCTCAAACGGTTCGGAGATACAGCGCTTTTCAATTTTTGCAAAACCCCATGTGACGAACTTAGTCAATTTAAAAGATATCGAAATGGGACCAATGGCATTCGAAAGAAAATATTTTGTACCTATTTGTACCTCTCTTACCTTAATTTGTACCTCAAACGGTTCGGAGATATAGCGCTTTTCAATTTTTGCAAAACCCCATGTGACGAACTTAGTCAATTTAAAAGATATCGAAATGGGACCAATGGCATTCGAAAGAGAATATTTTGTACCTATTTGTACCTCTCTTACCTTAATTTGTACCTCAAACGGTTCGGAGATACAGCGCTTTCCAATTTTTGCAAAACCCCATGTGACGAACTTAGTCAATTTAAAAGATATCGAAATGGGACCAATGGCATTCGAAAGAAAATATTTTGTACCTATTTGTACCTCTCTTACCTTAATTTGTACCTCAAACGGTTCGGAGATACAGCTCTTTTCAGTTTTTGCGCAACTTCTATATAGCAAATCCAGTGTCTCCGAACCCTTTGAGATACAAACGAAAATAAGAGGTACTAACGATTCTCTTTCGAATGTCATAAATGAAACCATATGACAAAAAAAAATACACGAACTGAATACACTTTCAAAAACAATTTCTTACAAAATGATTACATAAGCAGTCATATAATCTTGCAATCGAATACACTTTCAATGTTCTTTGTAATACATTAATAAAGCTGGTGTTATTTCAGATTTTTCTTTAATAATTTTATCTTTTTTCTCTAGGTCGTTATATTCTATCCACGTATTTGCTCTCTAACAAATGGCTGTGTAATGCCCTATTGATTGCACGCTTCTCGTTAACATAGGTTTTTTATACACCACAACGCCCAGTAATTTATATACACAGTTATTTAATGGATTTTTGCACGATTTTTTAATGTCATTCAACATGATTCGGGACTTAATTGTCGTTGAAAATAATTCGAAAATAATAAGATCCCCTGCAAAATAAGAGAATACATGTAATCATTAAAAAATAATTTTGTAAGTTACATGATTAATAAAGGAGAAAATATATATATGAAATAATATGTTATTCTTTTAATATATAATTATATTAAAATTGCAGCAATATTGTCGGTATTGAAGACACTTTTTCTGATGCTTACTAGTAAAATATGGCTATTTATGTATTATACTTTGTATGCATTCGATGATAAATTGAAAAATTTATATCACATACCTGTTTCAGAAAGCGATGTTTTTTCGTATCCAAGACAACCTTCTGAACAGCAACGACGTTTACCTTCTAAAGAAACGCTTTGTTTAATTAAATCGTCAAAATCATTAACTGTGATTTGCGATTCCTCGATTTGAATCACAGGTAGTTTTTTGTATCGTGGTGAGCAACCAGAATCGCAATGAGACGTCTCTTCAAAACTGGGAACATCTTTGAACAAGATAATAGCTAAATAACCTACATTGGTCTCGCAGTTGACATATTTACTTCCACCAGCATTGGAAATTGGAAATATTTCTAACAATATTTGTGCGCGCAATTTGTACGAATACGGAGTAATTCCGTTCTTTATGGTATGAACAATTAATTTACAAAACATATTTATTTCCGCTATTTTTTCCATATGTAATAAAACATCTTTAAAGTCATGTCCTGCTGCCAGTAATATTTGAAAAATGCTATCAAAAGCACATGTATTAGCGATAGTATAATTGTCATCTTTAACTTTTAAATCTTTTAACGATAGATTATTACCATTTTTCATAATGGGTATTTTTCCTGCCTTTTTACATGTTAAAGCATCTATTATTTTATGTGGATTTTTACCAAGATATAATGCATTGCTTTTACTTGGATTGCTTTTTTCTAATCCACCCCAATTTTCAATTTCACGGCTTTCCAAAATGTTCTTCACATGTTTAACATTTTTACACATTATACATATACGGGGTTGACCATAACCCTCTTCAACATCTCCAAATACTGAAGAACATTCAGGCAACGCATGTACTTTTTTTGTACACAAATAACAAACATGTGCACCTGATGGTTTATCGTCATTTTGGCATGCGGGACATGACTTATTTGAATCTAATTTTTCTTTTTGTGCATCAACAATTTTTAATATTCCGTGTAAATAATTTACATGCTTTTGAATGAATGAATCAATGCGTAACGATGGACAATCTTTTAACAACAAGGATTTTAATTTGTTAAATTCACTTTCGACCGATGCACTGGAAGCAGGTATGCGACCGTAACCAAACCGATCTCTACTAATATTTGTCCATAATGGTAATAATCTAATGTCGATTAATAGACGTTTAACTATTTGTGGGAAATAATACGGATTAATCCTATCGCCTTCCTCCGAAGTAATTGAGGACTTAACATCATTTAAAATCTGTTTACCCCACATAGTCCACGAATTTTCAAAAGGATTGTCAATAAAATTATTTACGTCATTTTCTTCAATTTCGGATATTGTCTTGCTGCTATCAGTTATCAGATTTTCTAATTGTAGATCATTATTATTACCTGTCATTAAATTTATTAATTTGATTTGTTCTTGCTCACATTGTGTAGGATAACCAGTTTTTTAATTTCCATTCGTTTCTGATAATGCTGTCGTAAAAATTGATTTTATTATTTCTTTTGCATTTACAATATTTCTGCAAAGTATCAACTGACCGATTGCACCAAGATAAAAAGTCTTGACTCTCTTATTTAAAGATTTAAAAACTGTAGAATAATTTTTCATGAAATGTGCCACATCAATTCTAACGTAACATTTGGGCAAATCAACATCTTTAATAAATACATCCGCGTATTCTTCGATATTTAAATATCCTGTAAAAGCGCGAATAACTGCAATCAAAAGCGCTCTCGATGAATCGCATACCACTTCTTTAGGTGCTGGTGCACCGGAGCGTAACCATTCTGCCAACCAAAAATGAATTGAATTGGCATTATGGCTTTCGCTTACCATTTGGCAAATGGAAAATTGTCCATTTTTATCATTAATAACGCAATGATACAGAAATAAATGTTTAGACATTGATCCATCAACATTACGTAATTTTTTAATTATACTGCCGGTCGCATCGATAAATACGCACGCATCATTTTCAATGGCATATTTTCTATAAACATGCAATTGATGACTAGTCCAATAATGAACAAAAAATGGATGTAATCCAATATTATGAATTACATTGTTTAATGTAGAAGATTTTAAAATAACTAATGCTTTACAAGCGTCCGGATCTAGGTAATCTGCTTTCGCAACTTCTAATTTAGCTACATGTAAAACGCTTGAACTATACAAATGGGGAGGTTCTGGATCTCCTTCTAACATCAACGTATGCGCCTTTTCTGCACGATACGCATGAACTGACTCCTTTTGCAATATTTTTCCAACAATTGTTCTCGTTGGCTTTCTTAGATATCGTTTCCCACATACTCCTCTTCCTTGTGTGTACGTACAATTTAGTTTTATACAGTTACTAAGTGAATCATCCTCTATAATGCATTTTAATGCACTGCCGCATTTACAAAAACCTGAAGGAAAAGAAATGTCATCTTTGAATCTTTACAAGTATTTGCATATTAGAAGTTGTATTATAAATACAGTAATTTATACATGCAAATTATAAAAAGGATTACTATGTATATTTGTGGAGAATATTATGTGTGAAACAAAATTACTTATGCTTTACCCTCTTCTTTTTTTCATAACTTTTATTTTAAATCTTACCATTGATAACACCAGATTTAGCGTCCTCAGAAATATAATGATTTTTAAATCGAAATCCACATTGTATGTGTGTAGCTTCCCAAAACTTATCTGTTATCAATTCCTGCCATTTACCAGGTTGTAAAACTTTGCGTAAACGATAATACGTTTTTCCCTTATCATTAATTTGTCGCTTGTATACTTTTTCAGTTAAGAGATTTGTAAAATCTTCTCTTAATAAAGAAATGACAAAAAATTTTATACTATCATCCAATGAGCTATTCATAGATTTTTCATCACACTTTGAACTGTCATTCAATGCAGTTTCACTCCGTAAAGATTCATCATTACACGAAACTTTGTTAAAAATCATATCCTTTATGTCATATCGATTGCACATTGTAAACACATATAAATTATTACTTGTCACTTTATTTTCTAACTCCTGTGCTATAATATTTCAAATATTATGAGTTTTTGAGATAATCGTATTATTATTATTTATAATGTCTTTATATTTTAATATTGCATTTTTCATCCTTTCAGGATCAATTGTTCTCGGTCTACCGCGAATTGGATTCATAACGAAAATTTGTACTATCACCGTTTTCTCTGACGAACTGTTGGACACTGACGAATTCGGGAGAGACTGAACTGCTATCCCAGGACTAACTATTTCTTATTTAATCTTTCATTTGTTTTAAAACACATGCGGAACACTGAGGCCAATCTCGAATCGCGACAAAAGACAACGAAATGCTTGTCGATTATCGAGCTCGCGGCTCGATATTCGCGAGCGGCTCGCGGTGTCTTTGAAGAAAAGAAACAGATTATCTGAAAATCTTGTTTTTTTTTTCTTCAAAGACACCGCGAGCCGAATCTCGAGTCGCGAGCTTGATAATAGACAAGCGCTGTATCTCCGAACCGTTTGAGGTACAAACTAAGGTAAGAGAGGTACAAATAGG
>NW_017257540.1:31779-45047 GCF_001594055.1 Mycetomoellerius zeteki | reverse complement strand
GCGCTTAAATGTTAAACTAGCAGCGGCGCTGTTTTCTTGGAAATGACACGTGATATACAATTGTTTTTGGTGGTACAAAATAGTACAAATTCAATCCTATTGATTTCTGATATCATTTTTATTTTTTCCTTTTTTTTTTAATTGGTCCTGCCAGCTTAATATTAAGCTAGCAGCGCCATGATTTTCTTCGAAATGGCACATGGTACAAAATTATTATTGATGGTACAATTTAGTACAAAATAGGTACTAAAAATTCCGATAGGTCCGATTTGATTCTGCTGATTTGGTCCTGCCAACTTTATAGAGGTCTTTTATGCGACCGTCTAAATAATCAAGACGGCGAAGTATGAATTTGTCGACTCTTAATGGCAATTCAGTTTTAAAAACGCGATTTTTTATATCAGAAAATTCAGTCTCTACGCTAGATGAAGTTGCAATTACAGTACCAGTTTTGAAAAACGGTAACATTATAGATGTTAAAATTGGAGTATAATGTAACATTTTTCGAATTTTATCGGCAACTTCGATATTAAAACAGGCATTTAATGTATCTCCTTCGGTACACGTCTTTGCCTTTAAAGTAGCTCTATCCTAAATTGCCCGACTCCATTCAATCCATCCTGTACAACACTCAGTATTCAAATCAACTTCATCTATTGTTGAGCACTGTGCGTCCGGTTCAGAAAAATCAGCAATACCTTTAATAACATCCTTTACAAAATTAAAGCTAATTTGTGATTGTAATTCTTGTTTGAATGATGAACCCAAAGTTTGACTCAAAGCTACCGTTAAAATGCATTCTATAAAATGTTCCAATTCTTGCAAACTTTGCATTTGATAAGCATGACAAATAGAACGAATAAAAAATTGTCGTACTTTAACTAAAGAACAGCGTTTTAGGCAATCCCATCGGCACACTATTGCTACTATATGACTAATATCGAGTCTAATGTACGTAGATGGAAGAGTAGTGGAATTTCCTTTTAATATATCAAAGCAAGTTTGCATGTATTCACGTAAATTGCGCTTATCAGTGAATACTTTAGATACAGATGACAAGATAGCTTGACTAAAATCACATACTACCATTCGTGGTAATGGTATATTACAACTTAAAATTTTTAAAAGCCACGTTGTTATCGCAACTGTATCTTGTTCTGCTGAAACCATTTGAAATATCGGCATACTGCCATTTGATGTTACAATCATGCACAAATATAAAAAGATATGCTTTGATTTATTATGTTCATATTTAATACGTTTGCATACAGAACCTGTAGCGTCAATGGCTATAAAAGAATGATCGTCATTATGACTAATTTTATATGCAAGTATCTGCTCTTTCGTCCAATAATAACAAGAAAATGGATATAAACCAATTTTATGAATAAGACCTACATGTGTTGTATGCATCGCATTCACTAAATTGTTAAGGACTTTGGATCCAGTAAGTCCCAATCGTTTATCTCGGACTTCATTTACAGCTTTCCTTAAAACATTTGTTTTTGGAAGTATTGGTGGATACACATCGCCAAAATTAATAATTTTCTTACTTTCGTTGCGAACATAAGTAATTGCATCTATTTTGTTGTCAATTATAGCATTAGCTACCTGAACACGTCTCCGTCCTCTAAGCTGTCTACGTTTATTGTGAATGTATTTAAAACCGGCGTTTTTAATAGCGCACTTAAAGATAACATCCTTACTTTCAGTGACTTTTCCAATTAATGTACAGTATAACTTCGCATTACATTCAGGGCACTGTGCTTTTATACGAATATATGTTACTGCTGTTTCCTTAATATTTTTAAATGTCCATGGACATGGTATTTGATATTGTATCCAAATTTTTTCTGCAAGGAGATCTGTCCATCCTGATTGTAACGTAAGATAATTTCGACCATTTTCATATGTAGTTTTTACAGGTTCTATTTTTTTCCATTCATCAAATGTTAATGATATATCAAATTTATCTCTGTATATAGCTGATGATGCATTTGGATCGAAACTGTAATCTCCATTTACTTGTACTGATATATTTTTAATTTCAAATGCATTTACTATCGCTTCGTATAAACTATTTCTATTATTCTTCACAATTGTGTATACGTGCTTACTAGACGGATTTCCATCCAGAACATTTGAGATGCGTTTAAAAACTTCATTGGATGGTGGAAAACATTGACCGATTTCATTGACCGTTCTGTATTCTTCACTTATAAGTAAAGTACGCAATTTTTCTATGTCATACATTTTTTTGTATTGATGACTTTAATGAAATGATAACTTTAAAAACCTGTGAATAATAATTATAACTGTTATAAATTACTACATATTCATTTTTTGTATTCATAAAAAATTTAAAATACAAGTTGCAAAAGATAAATAAATATATGAATCTACTATAAGTAAATAAATTTTTTATAATTATGTCCTTATTTCCTTATACAGAACCTGATAATTAACGATAAAACTCTCTCGCATAAAGGCAAAATGGATTAAACTGAGAAGAAAAATTATCTACTATTTTGCATTTTTCGCATTAGTTAACGAGATATTAATTTAAGAAAACAGACAAATTCGCCGGGCTTAGCGTCAAATGCAAGCGCGCAACGATAAGACCGCCTCGCAAGGTGCGGATTCGCTGTTGCTAGGCACGTCCAATGTCACTGGTAAACAACGTGCCTAGCGACAGCCAACGAGCACCACGCTGGGCGGTCTTATCTCGTCGCACGCTTGCATTTGACGGTAGGCCGGACGAATTTGTAATAACTCGTTAACTAATACAATAAATGCAAAATGGTAGAGAACTTTTCTACTGAGTTTAATCCATTGTGCCCCTGTACGAAAGATTTATCGTTAATTTTCAGATACCTTGTACATCCTTTTACTGTAGCTCAACTTACCTATTCTTTACAAAATCTTGAAGAAATACAATGACTAACATCGAAATTACAATGACTAACGTCGAAATACTACTGATCTTCGCGACGACTGCCGCACGATTGACGAACTGTGATGTTAATGATTTAATGGACAATAAGATGGAGACAGAATGATACATATGTATAGTCATTGTAATTTTCCCCGAACGCAGCCTTGGAAAACACGATTTCAATAACACACTATTTGACATTAGCCTTTTCACATTAGCCATACCGTGTCTAGATATCTATATTCATTAAAATATTTATAATTCTGAAACAATAATTTGGGAAAAATATTTCCAACAATATACCAATATATCGAGTGAATAAAGGTTAAACCAGCTTTTTACCCTATAAGCAAATTATCGACTGAACACCTAATTAGCGACTTAGCGGTACAGATCGGATGCGTGGATATGCATAGACATCGTACGAATTGCTGATCCGAGTAAAAAAGTATTTAATGCAAATTGATGGAAGGAAGAAAATAGAGAGTAGAATACTATAAGTCCAACGACAAATTCTGATTTCCCATCAATCAATTCAATCCAATCGAAAAATTTTTTTATAATGCCAGTTCTGATTAGACTTCTATGCAGTTCCTGACGAGTTCTGTCGAAAAGTATCGGGTGACAAAGCGATCGGACCAACGGTTTTCAAGATACAGGAAATTCAAAAAATTTTTTATCACTTCTTGAATTTCGCGTATCATGAAAACCTTTGATGCGATCGCTTTGTCACCCAATACTTTTCGATAGAACTCGCCGAGAACTATACAGAAAGCTAATCAGAACTACTGGAACTTTCAAAAAATTTTTCGACGTGGGACTTAGAAAATTATCAATGACAAAGAAATTTTTTGAGAGTGCCAGTAGTTCTGATTAGAGTTCTGTGTAGTTCTCGGCGAGTTCTATCGAAAATTATCAGGTGACAAAGCGATCAACGGTTTTCAAGATACGCGAAGTTCAAGAAGTGATAAAAAATTTTTTATTTTTATCTATAAATTTTTTTGTTTGCCAAAATTGTTTTTTATGTATCAGGAACTCTAGGTATTCACAAAATAGAGTTGTTAAGCTGCTCAGAACTATTCGACCTTGAATTTCGTTGAGAAGTTAGCACCCCATTTTTTAAAAATTGTTTAAAAATTGTTATTAACTGAATTTCGAATTGAGGAGTACAGAGAACTCTTCGTTTCGATAAAAGGAAGCAGGAATTCTAATCAGAACTATTGTATCTGAAAATTGATTTTTCAAAAATTTTTAATTTTTTTTGATTTTTCAAAAAATTTTTTTTTTACATCAGGAACTCTAGGTATTCACGAAATGAAGCTATTGAGCCGCTTAGAACTATTCGATCTCGAATTTCGATAAGATAGCTAACATTTAAAAAAATAACGCAAACCTAGAGAATCGTCACTGTAATTCTCATTACAATCTACTGTTTCATTACTGATTGATATAACATCATGTTTACATGATGATAAAGAAGTGTTTTTTTCAATTTCTGATTGTGTTGAACAGCTCGATTGACCAATTACCAAAGAGAATGATGTTTTGGTTCTAAAAAAGAAGGTTATTAAATAAGAAATTAAATGTCATAAGAGGTACTACTAACCGTCTGTGCTTTATATAAGGATTTAAAAAAAGCATCGTTTTATAAAGTTCCCATTCCTTCGTGGGTTTATATCCTGAGCCTGATGGCGGCAATTGTTGTTTTCTCTTTTCGCAGCTGAACATATCTCTCAAAGATGTCCAACATTTCTCTATCATTGCTTCAGCTGTCAACAAATTTATATCTCATTGGATTATTTATAATTTATTATGTGATGTTTAAAGAATGCTTACCTGCCATGTCAACGCCGTAAAAATTTTTTAAGGTTTCTGATATTTTGTGCCATAATTCTTTCTTTTTAAGGTTATTTTTAAAATTTATATCTTTTTTATCGTACAAGCATTTATTGTCACGTACGAAATTAATGATTACTTCGTTTAATGTTACTGATTGCCGAATCTCTTCAAAGTCCGGTCGTCGGTGGGGAATCCTCGGCAAATTATGAACGCCGGTAGGAATCCGGACTCTTCCTTTTGGACCATTTTGGCCGCATTGTTGTACACTTGGACGTGCGTCATCATGTTGTTCATGACGGCGAGGTGTGTGACGCCAGGTATCCATAATTGGCACGGAAGCCGCTGCGGTAAAGGAGCGTCTTGTCGCCCAGTTTTATGCCACCGGCGAAAAAATCGCTCATCGAGTTTGGTCCCTTGCCGTCCAGTTTCACGACAATGGCGTCGTTGCTATCATCGTTAAAAACTAGGTCATTGGCTCGATGTAGCTGAATGACTTCTACGTGTGCGTGATCGACGTCGACGATGGTGTGCAGGAGGTCACGAGCGGCGTATCTTCCGAGCCTCATGCCGTGCGAAAAGTACGTGAATCTCGTGTACTTGATGCCGCACGTCTGACTGAGATTTAGTTCTTGGAGCAAGGCGGTGACGCGTCGAGCGTAAGCGTCGAAATCACCCTTCATCACGCAGTACGTACGCTTGACATCGTACACCAGATACTTGAATCCCGTTCGAGATATGTTCGTGTCGGTGGGCATGTCTGCGGCCGCGCGCGCGATGACCAGCATGACGAAGGCGTTGGCGGCCGCCTTCAATCGTCCGTCTTTCTCGGCCGTGCTCCTTGGTGGCACGTCCTCGAAGAACTGGCTCTCGAGGTCCAATTGGAAGAGGAGTTGTAGAGGATGGTCGTCGATGGTACCGAGGCACAGCTCGTACCATGGCTCCTTCGCTACGCACGATTCTTCGTAGCCGTGTGCGACGGCCGGTTCGCGGAGAATTCCGAATTTTTCCCTGTTGGCTAGGTACCGAGTAAGTTTTATGTTTTTGCACTCATTGGCTAGGTTCGGCTGGCTGTATATTTTAGCTATAAAGTGACAACGAAACGGTTCCATCGACATAGCGCAAATTACTATGGAGTCCACGTCCGACTTGGACTGGAAGCCGCGTCGTTGTCAAGGTCCAGTATTACTGGACGCAGTTCGACGTCGTCGTCGTCGTCGTCGACGGGGACGTCCACGGGTGGGTCCCGGCGACGGGAAGGTCCCGGTGTCACCTCCATCGTGTCACTATCACTGTCACTCGGTGTCACTATCACTGTCACTCGGTGCTCACTGCCGTTTAATACTGAAATTCAATCTGAAATAGAAAAGGGATGTTTAGTCGAGGGTCTCGGGGGACGCTCTCTTCGGAACTTACCGTTTCGCGAACGATGTTGGGCCCATATCAAGATGGTTCCATCGTCGTTCAACGGGGCCCGAAGAGAGACGAACGTTACGGACAGGGAGCGGATCTCCCCCTGACGGTGCCGTACCACCGGGCGTTTGAAGTCGGGGTCGCCATCCCCTACCGGTACTCGGTCTCCTCAAAGCCATGATATTGCCAGAAAAATATAGAGGTTAAATTTCTTAGTAGGACGGCGTCGTAAAATGGAAAAGATGAGAGTTGACCATCTTTCGTTACGACATCAACAACCGACTGCAGACAGCACTTTGCGACACTCGACAATTCAATGCGCATGCGTCCGACATTCGACAGCGACATACGACGTATTGTGTAACAGGCTAAAGTCCGTTCTACAATAAGCCGTTTGTCGCTGCTGGATGTCACTAACCGTATGTCGAATGTTGCATGTCGGGTATTATTACTACATATTATTCTACATTTAGTCGCAGTTGGTTGCAGTGTGTCATAGTGTGAAAATTGAGGTTATAACTATCAATGAACAATAAAACTGTAATAATGTATTGCAATTTGCTATCCATTTGGGTACAAATTACAAAAATGAGACTATTGCTAAAGAATAGATATCAAGTAAGAAGAAAAAGAAGAAGGTAGGTTAAACATCATATTTCTGTTGATATGCGAGAAAATTTTGGTGCTCATAGAAAACTATTCATCTATTTTAAATTACACGATCACGAAGAATTTTTTCAATTTACACGAATGTCTGTACAACAATTTAATTATTTACATCATCTTTTGGAGTCAAAATTACGAAAGAGGAGTCGCAGAGAACCTTTACCATCAGAAATTCGTCTTGCTGTTACATTAAGGTATACTATATTGTAATTGATTAAAATTATGTTTATATATATTCAGTCTCTTGTCATATATATATATAACCAATCATTTATAAATTTTTAAGATTAGAAACATTATTATAAAACAAATTAATAAATTAAGAGTTAAGAGCTCAGCTAAATGTTTATTGCTAAACAAAATATAGTTTAAATGACAGACGTTATGATCTTATACCCGATCATTATCAGTCTATTGTTTAAACTATATTTTGTTCAAAATTACTAATAAACATCTATCCAGGTTTGTACTCCTTGTAATTAATTTGATTTTTATCCATTTAAGCTTTAGTTTTTTTAAATTATTATAAACTTCCTATTATTTTTAGTTTCGTTGCTCATGGTGATAGTATTGCTACTACTTCACGACTTTTTCGTATTGGGAAATCAACCCTATACAGTATTATTCCTGAAGTGTGTAAAGCTATATGGGAAACTTTACAACCGATATATCTCCGATGTCCACAGCAAGAAGATGAATGGCTGAAAATTGCAGATGAATTTAATAACATCTGGAATTTTCCAAACTGCATAGGCGCAATTGATGGCAAACATTGTCGTATTCAAGCTCCGGCTAATTCTGGTAGCGAATTTTATAATTATAAAAGCTACTTCAGCTTTGTATTAATGGCCATTGCTGATGCACGCTATCGTTTTATTTGGGTAGACATTGGAAATTATGGTAAATTTACTTATTTTTATATTATTAAAATGTATAAAAGTAAAGTTTCTTTTAAATTAAGTTATAAAATATATTCTAATTAGGTTCTCTCAATGATGCGGGAATTTGGTCCCATACCACTATGTGTCAAGCTTTGGAGAATAATACAGTATCTGTTCCACAAGCTCGCTATTTAGATAATACTAATATTACAATACCATTTTCTCTTATTGGCGATGAAGGTTTTCCACTTAAAAGTTACTTGATGCGACCATTTGCTAAAAAAAATTTACTGGGTAATGAGCAGCGAGTGTTCAATTATCGATTATCAAGGGCACGACGAGTAATCGAAAATGCATTCGGTATTCTCGTTGCAAGGTGGAGAATTTTACAAAAGGCTTTAAGTTTAAAATTGGAAACTGCAGAAGTTATAATACAAGCTTTAACTTGTTTACATAATTATATTATAACCACTGAGTTAAGCAACAATATTTACATGGAGGTATTGCAGATAAAAAAGGTCCTAATGGTGAAGTAATAGCAGGAAATTGGAGAAATTCAGTAAGAGAAAATAGTTTTGTTGCTTCTTTGGGACGAGTTGGAGCAAACATAGGTGCATCTGCTGCTATAAAACAGCGTGAAATTTTATCTCGTTATTTTGTTTCGGACGAAGGAAGCATACCTTGGCAATGGCAATGTATTTAATGAACGAATAAAATTGGAAAAGATAAATTTTTATTTTAAATTACTAAATAACATTTACATGGAGGTATTGCAGATAAAAAAGGTCCTAATGGTGAAGTAATAGCAGGAAATTGGAGAAATTCAGTAAGAGAAAATAGTTTTGTTGCTTCTTTGGGACGAGTTGGAGCAAACATAGGTGCATCTGCTGCTATAAAACAGCGTGAAATTTTATCTCGTTATTTTGTTTCGGACGAAGGAAGCATACCTTGGCAATGGCAATGTATTTAATGAACGAATAAAATTGGAAAAGATAAATTTTTATTTTAAATTACTAAGTAACATGATTAAGTATTTTAAAAATGTAGAATATTGTAATCAAGTTAGAAAATAAAGTATAAAAAAGTTTTTTAATACAATAAAGTAAATACAAAAACATTTTTGCTCTTGTGTAATTTATTTTTTTAATATTATAATATATTTTTGTATTTATAATATGTCAAACATATACATATATAAGGTTCACAATTATACTCTCTTAAAACAGTGAAGTAAAAAAATAAAACACATGTCAAAAATAAAATATATGTCAAAATAAAATGTTAAAATAACATGTTAAAAATAAAACTATACTCTCTTAAAACATGTTGAAGTAAGAAACATAATATATATGTTGAAAATAAAACAATATTAATAAAAGTTTTAATAATAAAATTTTCAAATAAAAATAATTATCTCTCCTCATATTTTTGAATTATCTGTAATCTATGAAATACTGAGTTTTATGTTTATCAGGAATATATTTTATACCTTCTTCTATAGCTAACATGTAACCACTTTTATTTTCGTTTAACACATAAGATGAAATTGATTGTACAGCATGAGATATTGCAGAAGACGCTTCGGATAATTGTTGGTCAATTAGTAGATCCTTTTGTTTTCGACGTTTTGCAAAAGTATCCAATTCAGGCGTAACACTTTTTATATTCTTAAATGGAGAACTTATTGCATTCTGTGTACCAAAATTTGATGTTCTCGGAAAGTGTATCTTAGATATGTTAGATGAATTACTGCTGCAGGAAAAGCTAGATAATACACTAGGAGGACGACTTGATTCAGATTGATAATCAACTGTTATAATCACTTCATTTTCGTTTGGTATGTTATTTTCTGGAAGTTTTTACAAGATATTCATTTTTATATTTATAACTATAAAATAAATTTAATTAATCTTTTACTTAAAAGATCAATACACATATACTTGTCATACCTTTCTCACTTTCAATATTGTCATAGTCTGCTATTGGAGAAGGAACAGATCCATCAAAACTTGAAGAATTATTTATTTCAGTCTCCGAGGGTACTAAACAACTCAATCGGCATGGTAGTGACGTTTTTGTTCTAAAAATAATTTTACAATAAAAAATAATAAGTAAAATGTAATAATATAATCACAACCATGTAAAACCAACCGTCTGTGTGCTATATGAGGAGATAAGAAAAGCATCATTTTGTATAGTTCCCATTCTTTTTTAGGTTGATAACCTGATCCCGATGGCAATAACTTTTTTCTAGCTTCTCTACTGAACATATCTCTTAATGACAACCAACGTTTTTCCACCGCATCAGCTATAAAAAATAAATTTATTGTATATTTACAATATAATATTTATAATAGGTTTTTTCAAGTTTTTACCTGTCATATCTATATCATATAAATTTCTTAATTGTCCTGATATAACTTGCCACAAATCTTTTTTTTTATTAATATTTTTAAAATTAACGTCTTTTTTGTCGTAGAGACATGTATTGTCTCGTACGAAATTAATGATAACTTCATCTACAGTTGTTTCCATTTCGTTTTCTAGGTTAAATTGCACTTATGTCGGTTGTCGCGATCGAAAAAGATGGAAGTTGGTCATCTTGCGTTGCGACATCGACATTCGACTTTTTTTTTTTGTTTTGCGTAGGAGGAGAAAATCTTCGTATAACCCCCAGCTAGGAGTCCTCCCTTACGGGAGTTCCAACCTAACCGAAGGGGGAAGACACCCATTACCGCGCACGATGGGTGTGTTGGATTCGGACTGTTGTCCGGGCAGTGTGGCTCAGGCTAGGCCCGTAAGGACGGTCGTAAGGAGGGCTACTCGCTGTATGAGCCAATTCCCAGGCGACTGGAGAGGCCCGGCTTTCGCACCAGCAAGACCGGTCCCCGGGTCCATTGCCGTTATTTGCCAATTCACTTACCCGGGTCCGCCTACCAACTAAAAACTCCCCCTGTCCTGCGCTACCTCACAAATCTATTGTCGAACGCCCGGAACTACCGAGGTATGACTTCAGGCGCTCGACAGCCCTTGCTTGTTCCTATCCTTGCGCGGTTCTTTCTTTGTGTTTTATGTATACGCATATACGCATATACTCGCCGTTAATCTGTCGAGTCACTATGTTTAGTGTCTCGCTTCTTTCTGCCTATCTCGATAAATCCGGTTCTCTATCTCGAACGAACAATTATGTTCTGTTCGCGCGAGGGGGGTTGGGAGCCCGTATAATCGCCTGACGGGCCCTCTCCGATTCTTCCTTCGCCATCATGACTCTGTTACAGAATTGGGAGAAAGCTTCCCAGTTCCTTTCGTCTTTTAGTATTTGTACAATTATAGTTATCATATCTATGTTAGGTCCTATTATGTTGGTTAGTTGTCGTCTTTCTTCTTGCCATGCTACGCATGTACTTAGTGTATGGTTTGCGTCATCCCTTCTACTTGCGCAGTGTGCGCATCTAGTTGTAGAAATTTTGCGAATTTTATATAAGTAGCTGCTGAAACATCCATGTCCCGACATTATCTGCGTCATATGGAACGTTACTCTTCCAGCCTTCCTCTGGTACCATTCTTCGAGCTTCGGTGCGATCATCTCCCTCACTCTTCGCCCATACCCACCTCTTCTTTCGCATTTTCCTTTCCACGTTGCTACCGCATGACTACTTGCTTGTGTTTTTAATATGTTCTTGGCTTTTTCGCTAATCTCTATGCCGCGGTTTCTTAAGTCTTTGATCCTTAGATAAAGGTTTTTATATTTAATAGCTAGAATATCAGCCGGTATCATTCTTGCTAGCAGCATAGTGGCTTCGTAAGCCACTGTTTTATAAGTGCAGGCTATTCTGCCGGCTATCTTCTTTTGCGTTCTCCTCAGAACCGTCTGTACATCCTTATTGCTTCCGATGTCATCGGCCCACACCGGAGCTCCATACATCAGTACTGACATTAAAGTCCCTGCAAAGAGTCTTCTCTTTTCCTCCATTGGTCCTCTGAGGTCCTGCCTTCGGCATTATTTTTCCTAATAAGGTTATTAACACATCCACTTTCTTCGCTGTTTTGTTAAAGTGGTTTGTGAATTTCCACTTACTATCAATCTGTATCCCTAGGTATCTAGTTGTGTCTTTCATTTGGATCAGTTCTTCTTGTATCACCAACACTGGCAGCGGTCGGGGCACTTTTTTTGGCACAAATATCGTTGCTTCTGTTTTCCTGGCTGCTATTTTTAGTCCCATTACTTCGAATTCTCGAACCACGATTGCTGTGGCCAGCTCTACGCATGCTGCCGCTTCCGGTACGTTATCTCTGATTGCAATTATTAAAGTGTCATCTGCGTAGCAAATTATATAACAGTCTTCCGGTATGTCTACTTTTAATATTTCGTCGTATGCGATATTCCAGAGCAATGGCCCTAATACCGATCCCTGCGGGACTCCTCTATTCGACATTCGACTTGCGACAACTTCTTTCGACAAACGACAATATAACACGCATGCGCCCGACGTCCAGCAGCGACATACGGTTTATTGTAGAACGGGCTTTAGACTAACGAGCGTTTCACATGTATACCATATATTTAATTGTAAACGTGATGAGTCGCTTTTGTTTTTTGAAATTGTAATTTAATTTATAGCATGATGATCTTATTACAATAAGAAATTAATTCTTTATATTAATAATTTAATTTTTATTATTGTACATTATGCTTTATAATGTCACAATTGCAACTATACGGATGTATAACTTATCCATAATAAATGATCCCTCAACCAAGTTTTGGTTCTGACAACCAGATACGCCTAATTACATTGATGTAGTTGACACATCAAAGTATATAAATCATATCAACCATACACATTCCTATCACATAAAAATGACTAGGATGATGTTTCTATATTGTTCACAACTAGATATTTTTAGTTATGTAAACTATATCTTTTTTTTCCGTGTATATATATATACACTTTATATAAGTTTATTTTCACAATATAAACATTTGTGATGTGAAAGTTTATTTTTTGAGAATGATATAAAATATTCTAATTTAGGAGTTTATTTGAAAAAATTGCAATATTATAAAAATATATACATATAGGCATAGAAATAATGTTATGTAGAAACTATATATACAGGGTGGACCAAATGAGTCTATAATGGGAAATATCTCGAAATAGAGGCATAATACAAAAAAATACCTCAGACAAAAGTTGCAGGGGGCAAAGGGGGACACGCAATGGTATCATTGACTTTGACCTTAAACTCGATTTTCAAAGTTATTTGAAGGTCATGATCATTTTTTTAAATGGAATTATATGAATTTTTTTACATAATATGATTCCTCTAATTATTCTGCATATAAAAGTATTAAGGTAGCGATATCAAAAAACCAATAGTTTACGAGATATTTTATATTTCATTGTGGCACATATTGACATAAAATATTAAATAATTCGTAAACTATTAATTTTTTGATAACCATACCTTAATACTTTTATGAACAGAATAATGAGATGAATCAATTAGTGGAAAGAAAACACATAGTTGCTTTA
>NW_017257540.1:20502-31232 GCF_001594055.1 Mycetomoellerius zeteki | reverse complement strand
ATCCATGGGAATATCATGATTAAGTGAAGAAGAGTTAGTTTCCCATTCCCCGCATGCACTTAACGAAGACCTGGATCCAGAGCGAGAGCGAGAGCGCGATCGCGACAAAGAAATCGGAACTGTAGAAACCGGCGGAGAGAGATCACGCGAAGTCGAGGTCCGCGCGGCCCTCCCCCTCTTGCCCTTCTTCGTTAGATTAATGTTCGCCTTTTCACCAGCGGATACTATAACCGGCGATGGTTTTTGCCGATTAGACAAAGGCGGGGGCATAGAATGTGCAGTCGTAGGCTGCTTATTATCGTCAGCGTCATGATCACCGCTCACACGTCCGAAAAAAGAATTAAAGTCCTCAAGGGGCGCAGAAAGTCGGTTACTAATGGGTGCCGACCCCCCGCCGGCATCCGGCGGGGCAGAGACCCCTTCCTGCATAGCAGGGACAAAGGCCTAGAAAGCAGGCAGAAAAGAGCTTACTTACGCGTAAAAGGAAAAGAATAACCTTACAGCGGAAAGCACAGATAGCGAGGAGAGCAGGCCAAAGCCGGGGAAGCACGGGAGATCAAAGCAGAGCGCAGGCTTGTAACGGTCCACACTGCACGAGAGCTCGCGAGCGAATGATGCACACTCGCTGCATGCATGATTCCTTTGACTATATACTTCTGGACTGCTAACGGCAGCCATTACTGGAATCCAAGATCTCAGAGCCATCAGGGGTCCGGAAGTTGACCAAATCAAGAACTAACTAGCTGCATTTCGAGTAAGAATCGGTACAATCGGGACGCGTGTTGAGGTTATACATTTTATTTAAACTATTATAAAATATTCAATTAAGGTCCTTACGCTATCATAAGCCGAGACAAAAATAAAAAATAAAATTTAAAAAAATGGTCCGTTATTGTTCTGCGGAAACGCGTGTAAAAATAGAAACATGAAATACAGTCCTGCAGGAATTGAGATTTAATGCTCTGCCATAATTCACTTTAAATATTTGAAATTATTGGTTTACTAGATTTACATTCTTCAATGTGTTCTAAAATGGAAGATAAAATGTTTGGCATTTCTAAAAATTTTTTAAGGACGATTTTCATCGAAATTACTTGAATTTTTGCGTTTAAAATAACAATTTTGCGTTTTCCTCCGATAAAATGAGAGCTTATCGATGCATGAATTCTGAACGATTGTGGTTTTATAAGAGTATTTATCTTTTCAAAATATTTTAAACTGAGATCATCGGATTTAAAATTATCAAAACCGTGTTGCAATATTGTTAGCATCTTCGTGAGATCTAAAAGGGCCTATTTATAATTTTTAGAATTACATTTTTGTTTTAAGATCGGTATAAGAGTCAAATCATACAAAATATTCAATTTATTAATCAAAGCGGATTCAGAGCAGATTGAGAGCAAAACCTGATTCGAACAGACTGCTCGGTTTCTGCCATCAATTTGCTGGCATAGCCTGTCAACAGGCTTTATCGACAAATCTATAGCCAAATGCGGACACAGATGGCTACGGTTTTGTAGTCAAAATCTGATGGAATTTGCTGCCAATTCGGTTCCAAATTGCTAACATTTTGCTATCAGGGTATATACATGTATATGTACATACATATGTATATATATATATATATTTTCTACATTTATAAACATTTATAAGTGAATACACACATAAACAGTATTGATAAAAACGCTTATACCTACATATCTAGTGCCTTAGTTATAGCGAACAATGACCCGAACATCGAATCAAGTCGAATGGGTCCGACCCGTGTTCGATGCAATCGAGAAAAATGTACGAACGAACTACGAACATGAACGCGAATGTCTGAATGTTCGCGTTCACTGTTCGTTCGGTGTTCGTTCGAACTAGGTGTATACGCGGCTTAAAGTGAATAACGAGATATTTGTCCATTCTGATAGACTTTCTCTTTTTGAATATTAGATGTTTTAATTCTCGAAAATATTCTTCGCTTCGAGTCGAACATATTTATCTTCTAACTCTACGAGAGTAGAGTTTGATCGATTATTGATTGTCATTACAGCTGTCCACAAAACGAAATGTTTAGACAATTTGTAAAGACGCGAACTGAAATCAGCACAATAGTATGGATTTAACGACCGTTCTTCAGGTTATCAGTGTTGCCCATTTTTATTCTTTCCATAATTATATCGATTGCACTGCTCGATTGTAAAGATTCTTTGTCGAAATCATCGTAACGTTCTAGCATCGGGATCACTTTTTTCGGAATTTTTCAATATATCGTCAGGAAGATTATAAGATTTTAAACGATTCATAACTCTATTATGAGCAGCGACACAATGGCTTTCTTTATCTTCAATATCTTCATGAGTAGAAAAAGCTATTGACAGGACATCCATATTTGAATAAATTCATCAATCTCTGTGCACGTACTCAAAAGGCCAATACAACGTAAATAAAAATCCTTTTTGTAAATAGATTCGTGATCGAAGCAGCTACAACGCGCAACTAATATAATTAAATGCGCAATATCAACACGAATGACACATCGAGGGTGTTGAATACGCATGGTTGATGAGCTATTATCAAAGAAGATACAATTTTCAATGTACATCTTAAGATCTTTATTGTTAAATGCTAAAGAAGTCGCATTCAGGAGTGCTAATGAATAATCCATGACTACTTGTTTTGGAATTGATCCTCCACAACGCAGCCACTCTCGCATCCAATACGTTAATGTATTAGTATCATGCTTTTCAGAAATCAATTGAAACAAAGGCAGGATTTTTTTGCGATAACCCAAACAGCCTGATAAAGATAAACGATTCGTTTCGATTTGTCTGGATTTGGAATTTGTTTTACCAATCCGCCCTTTGCATCACTGCTAATACTACTCACAGTGTCTTCATTTTGAAATTTTTTGTACAAAAAAAGCTGCGTGGGACTCCAATACATAACATAAAATTTATCGAGACCGATCTCGTGAATACAGCCACTGAATTCTTGACTGTACTTCATGTTCCATATTGATGCAAGAGCCATTTTAACTTTGAATAATTGTAATTCTTTATCTCTAGTTTCCTGTTTCGCTTTGCGTGCGACGTCTTCTGAAGGTAAATTGGATGGTATAACGTCTCCAAAGTTCATTAATCTGTTAGGTTCATTTCGTCGCCACGCATAAGTCGTTGTACCTTGCAGTTCTTTGCCAATACGCATACGTCTATCACCACGTACTTGTCGCTTTTTATCATGTGCTATTCCACGAGAATCGAAAGTGAAAATATGTAAAGTCGGGTCATCCTCAATCGGTTCATTTTGACAATAAATATGAATTTTCGAATTACATTCCGAGCAACTTCCTTTAATTGACAAAAATATTTCGCCAGAATTTCTGTTTATTCGTGCGTTTTTTGAAAGAATAAGAACAGGGTAATTTCAAATGACTCCATAAAATATCGTAAAGCGCGTCAGTCCAACCAATAACGAGTACTTCATATTTGCGTTGCTTATAATCTACAATACGTGATTTAAGAGAATTCCATTCGCTTTTTGAAATCGTGATTGTTGTGCGTAGAGCTGGTAATATGCAACTTATTGTATCCATTGACCAATTTGAATCATTTCGTGTATTATCCAATGTTGTATCGATACTTTCATTTTCGGTAGATTCACTGTATTTACTCCATGTATTCGATTAAAAACATCATTCCTATTTTTTGATAAATAAAGATAAATATAGTCCTTTGACATTTTATTTTGCATCGCATTAACTGCTTTTTGTCAAATGTCATCTATCCACGGTAAAAGTTTACCGATGTGAACCTGGCGCCCAACTTTATCAAAAATAAAAATTAATAGCGTAGCGCGTTTGTACTTCGTTTGTACCTGTTTGTACCGATAATTATTTCGTTTGTACCTCAAACAGTTAAACAAAAAATGAAAAATAAAAAATGACCAGCGCGCAACTTTAAGATTTTTTAATTTCATTTATGCCATTCGAAAGAGAATCGTTTGTACCCGTTTGTACCTCCCTCATTTTCGTTTGTACCTCAAAGGGTTCGGAAATACAGCGCTTTTCAATTTTTGCGCAAGCCCTATATAACTAACTTTGCCATTTTAAAAGATATCAAGACGGGACCAACGGCATTCGAAAGAGAATCGTTTGTACCCGTTTGTACCTCCCTCACTTTCGTTTGTACCTCGAAGGGTTCGGAGATACCGCGCTTTTCAATTTTTGCACAAGCCCTATATAGCTAACTTTGCCAATTTTCGAGATATCGAAATGGGACCAACGGCATTCGAAAGAGAATCGTTTGTACCCGTTTGTACCTCCGTCACTTTCGTTTTGCATAGTTTTCGGAACGAAGAGATTCATTTTTATTCCACGTAGAATAATTTGACGAAAGATTATCGTTTGTCGTTTCTTGTCGAATGACAAGTTCCTTCAATTGACTGCAAATTGCATGTATCATTTTTAATTCACGAAGTGTGGCAATAATTTGATTTACGTTATGAATTTTCTGGTCCTTGCTCTAAAAACTTGTATTCTGCCGCCGGTATTAGCATTATCCGAGGTATACTACGGGGAGGTTACGCGGTCGGACTTACACCTCGTGTGTGATTGTGTTTATGTCAGAGTATGTGCGTGTGCGCGCGCGCGTGCGTACAAACAATTCTCTTTCGAATGCCGTTGGTCCCATTTCGATATCTCGAAAATTGGCAAAGTTAGCTATATAGGGCTTGTGCAAAAATTGAAAAGCGCGGTATCTCCGAACCCTTCGAGGTACAAACGAAAGTGAGGGAGGTACAAACGGGTACAAACGATTCTCTTTCGAATGCCGTTGATCCCGTCTCGATATCTTTTAAAATGGCAAAGTTAGCTATATAGGGCTTGCGCAAAAATTGAAAAGCGCTGTATTTCCGAAGTGAGGGAGTACGAATATTCACGAAAGTGAGGGAGGTACAAACGGGTACAAACGATTCTCTTTCGAATGGCATAAATGAAATTAAAAAATCTTAAAGTTGCGCGCTGATCATTTTTTATTTTTCATTTTTTGTTTAACTGTTTGAGGTACAAACGAAATAATTATCGGTACAAACAGGTACAAACGAAGTACAAACGCGCTACGCTATTAATTTTTATTTTTGATAAAGTTGGGCGCTAGGTTCACATCGGTTAAAAGTTTACCTGTATTAAGAAACCATAATTCTTTCAAGGATTCATAAATTTCATTAGGTGAATACGTTGGCGTTCGAGGCATTTTCGTATTATTCGCACAGCTAAATCAGCGCGAACTGCTAGCTAAAATGTTAGAAGAATAATAAAAGGCACCAGCGCAACGTTTATTTCCTATAATAAAGGTGTAGCGCTTCCTTGCCGTCACACTACGTGACCGCGTACCAATAGCTAAGCCTCGTCTAGCCCACTTCGCTGCGCAGGAGCTGCGCTGCCCACGTTTTATAAGTTAGCGGAACAAAGTGAGCGGAATCGATTCTAACTAATATTTTTATTTATTGCTCATTTGTTGCTAAAAAGTTGCCAAAGGAAAAAATTTGTTGCTCTGTCGGTTTATTTAAAAAATGATGTTTCGTTAAAGGAAGATTCAATTAGCGAAACAATACCTACAACAAAGCCAATCTACGCAGAAATAACATAGGAATTTGTTGCGAATTTGTTGCTAATTTGTTGCTAATTTGTTGTTGCCGAAATATCATTTTTTTTTAATACATTACATACTAAAAAAGTGTAAATAACAACGAGAAGCCTCAGCGTGCGGGCGGAATAAGAATAAAGTATCAGTAAAAGATTTGTTGCTCGCTTAAAATTGGTACTGAAAATTCTTTGACGATCGGTTAATGAAGCTTACACTTATTAGCACGCTGTGTGTGTTGCCCGGGGATTAGCTAAGAGAAACTGTTAATTTTTCACTTCTTACATTAATAATAAATTAAAATAATGATATATCCTGACGGTATATTGCTTCTAGATTATTTTGGTACCAAATACCTGCGAGGAGTTAGTACTTGATCTGAACTTGATTTGGAATGATGGGTGTTCCAGGGTGAGGGATTAATAGATGTGAAAATCTCATTCTGAAGTTAAAAGATTATTTTAATTTATATTTTATTCAAAATATATATTAATAATTGCGGATCTTGTGTAAGTATCAGGTTTTGTTTGCTCTTTTTCTTTTAAGTCGTCGTATTCTATCCATGTGTTATTTGGTCGAAGACATATTGTTGTGAAATGTTCTAATTGTTGGTTTGATGTCCGAGTATGACGTGGTCCTGTATAATTTATCACAGCAAAAAGTATACTTTTTTTTTCGATTTTGGATGGATATTTCAAATTGTGTTGGTAATTCTTTTAGCAAAAAATATTTTTCTTTTCCGTCTTTATTGTACATTTCTACGAAAACCAATGGACCTAAAAAAAATATACAATTATAAAATTTTAATTTTTTTAAGTTAAGTATTTAATGTTTATCTTTAGGGGAGATCGGGTCTCGTTGGCACAGCTTTCACAGTTTTAGGTATTAAGTCCTTTAAATGACTGATTGTTATGATTAAATTATGCCAATATGAAGTTGGCAGAACAGTGAGAAATGCAATACATCGATAAATCTCTATCCTTCTCTGCGCGCGCATATTGACAGATATTGACAGAAATGGCCGATGAGTAAAATATATGATGCATACATATCTAATTTTTAATACATCGCGTTGGTGTTGTAGCCGGACGTTAATAGTATATTTATTACATGTCGTTGTTTTACCTTTGTTAATGTCGTCTGGTATATCTATTCTGGTCGCCAGCTTGTTTCACCCTATAACAAGCAAGGTGTCTTCGGATTTGGGCTGCCGTGTGCCTAGGTTATCTGTAATTATTAATGCCCTTCCTTTCAGAGTGTATAGTCTTGGTGACCCAGCCTGTTTTCAGGTATCCGCTTCCCTCAGGCTTCTTACCCGGAACGAGCTGCACCTCGCATCAGACCTCGTTTATTTCGCTTATTATTCTTCGCGCGGATTGAACCTTTCGGTTATCTTTCATCGACACTCACGTATTATGTCCGCTAAGTGGATAGGTCGCCGTAAAATAGGACTTTGAGTTAACGTGAAAATAAGCTCTTTATTCAATAACAAATCTTAAAATAATACACGCACTCGGTCTCATTCATTCTAACAATCGGTCGACAAACTAAACTTTTAATCTCAAACAGGGCTTGAGCTTTACCCGCTTCGCGTTCTCGTGTATTGCGTAATGGCGTCGTTTATTGCGCGCTCAATTGAATCGCTCGTTGCTTTGCGTTATCTCGCGTTAATTGCCCCTATCTTCATCTGAGCCTCGAGCTCTTATGACGGTTTTTTAATCAAAACTTGAGATTACGATCCCTCGCGTTTTTCACGATATTATTCAACGTATTTTTTTAGCCGCCGTCTTTCGCGTCCGTCGCGGTACGTTGCTCGGATCCAACTCTCTTTTCGGTATCTATTCCCGCGTCCTTCTTCACTTTCATTGGGTCTCCGCCTTCTGCGCATCAAACGCGATTGGTCGGTTCCCCGAACGATCCCCGGATTGATTGAAATGGTCGCGAGGTATCGTTCTCTCTTTCTACGGGTTTCTTGCCCTTTTCGTCTTACACTCATTCTTATTCGCTCACACTCGTATGATCCTAATTATCGACTAAACTAGTTATCTTTGTGGTAATTTATCATCGGCGTGTGGTGTTTTCTACCTTACCGGCCTATTTCCTATAATTAAATAAAATTTTAAAATTTTGCTTGCAAATCAAATTCTTGGCCACCGTGTGGCTTAATATCACCTGTTATTAAGAGATTTATATGCCTCCTTTAAATCTTGTGGTTAAATGAAAAGAAAATTTAAAAATCAAATTGTTGGCCATTTAAGGGATATAATTTCTCGGGTAAACAATGCATGACTAGAATAAATACTATGAAACGTACATACAAAACCATTAAAGAGCATAACGCAAAATCTGGCAACAATGCGCGTACATGGAAATATTATGAAGTAAGTATTACCTTAGTTAAATTTCACGTTATACAACATTTACGTTCTTACTCCTCTAAGTGCAATTTAACTGTTTAGGCCATGGAAAGTCTTCTAAGCAACAAATCTTATATAACACCACTGGCAACTGTTTCGTCAACAGGACGTATGACATCGAGAAAAATATCGGCATCTCCAAGTATTAGCTCTCAAAGTAGTTATAGCATTTGCAATTCTCCTTGTCAATCCAATAAAGAAGTTTCTCGTCAGTAACTGTTTACTATATTAATTAATTAGGCGAAGTGTGAGAAATATAGAAAATATTTCTACTTCTAAGTAAACGTAAAGCCACCGATGTAACGGAAACGAAAGTACAAAAGCAACTGGCAGAAGAAAGAAAAGAGAAGAGACACAAAGAAAAAATGGAAATGGGAACAAAGCTATTGGAAAAATTGGATAAACTTATAGAAAAGATATAGGTACATTAACAGACCTGAGTGAGTACTGATTAGACACGTCATGATTGGATATAGCCACTTACAGCGGCCACTGCCTGAACTTTTTCCACTGTTTAAGTGTTGTGAGTGACTCATATCCAATTGTAACATGTCCAGTCGATACTCACCCGATCATTCTCGATGTTACACAAACAGTTTCAACATGATCTTCTTGATATCTTTTTTTCACAATTCTTGCTTTAAAGGTCTTAACCGACATGAAGAGATATTTTTTTCAAGTCCTATAATTTTTTATTTATTTGGATTATTTGGGACTGATCTATTTTATTTTTTGGCTTTACTATTAAATGGAAACTGTTGTTAATTTTTGTGGTCTATTTTACTGTTGATTATTTTTCATTCTTTCAATATAATATATATGCATACTGCTCTATGTACAAAAACGTTATTGTTAAAAGTAAGGTGAAATGAACATTTTCGTTTCCATATGTGCATTAAGAAATGTGATAGTAAATGTGATTCAGATAAAAATAGAGATAATAGTTTGCATGTAGATATATTCACATCTAAACGTACGTACGAGGGGGGACCCAAAAAAAACGGGAATTTCGTCATAACTTCTTTATTTCTCAATATTTTAACACCAAATTTTGATCACCTTCAAAGTATTCGCCATTGACCACAACGCACTTCTCCAAACGATTCTTCCATTGTTCAAAACAGTTTTTAAATTCACTCATCGGGATGTCCTTTAAGCCTTCCAGCGATTTTTGTTTCACCTCCTCCACAGTGGCAAAACGCTTTCCTTTCATATTCCTTTTGAGTCTGGGGAACAAAAACCTCCAAGTAGAGCTTCTGGTTGGCAGTTTGACCCGGGGGAACGAACTCCGCGTGCACAACACCTCTGCAATCGAATCTGCCACTGTGGAGGAGGTGAAACAAAAATCGCTGGAAGGCTTAAAGGACATCCCGATGAGTGAATTTAAAAACTGTTTTGAACAATGGAAGAATCGTTTGGAGAAGTGCGTTGTGGTCAATGGCGAATACTTTGAAGGTGATCAAAATTTGGTGTTAAAATATTGAGAAATAAAGAAGTTATGACGAAATTCCCGTTTTTTTTGGGTCCCCCCTCGTATATGTACAATATACATGAGATCGATTCCAGATCTTAGACAGATGAAGAATTAATAAATTATTTTTGAACAATTTAATCACATGACTAAAGCCTTGTGTCCACGATGCTAGAAATTGGTCCGAGATCTCGGAGAGAGAAAGAATTAACCAATCACATTTAAACAATTTAGTCACATGATCAATGCGATTGGTCAATTCTTTTTTCATCCGAGATCTCGGATTTTTAGCATCGTGGACACTGGGCTTAATACGAATGGCTCATCCTTTCCCTGTCCGAGATCTTGAATCTATTTCTGACTTCATGGATACAAGGTTTTATTTTAATATATTGTACGAATGTTATATTTTATGAACATTATATTATATAAACATATTATATGAACATTATTATATGAACACACTTTAAATGATTATTTATTGTTTCTTAGTTTTAAGGCTTTCTTTTGATCAATTATGACAACTTTTTGTATTACAAAACTTCCTTAGAATGTCCATTACAAAAATAGAACGTTGTAATAAATTTAACAATGCATCGTCCAAAAAAGTTATGCTGGAATTAAGAAAAACCGTTCATTATGTATTTTTTTAGAATTAAAATATGTTATGAAAATAATGTAATAATTAATGTTTGTTAAGGGGATGCTGGAGTCTCATTTTTTACCGATAAAGCGAGCGTTTATGTTAAATACGAATTTCTACGAATTAGTTGCACAGAATAAAAATTCCTTCTCCACGATTGAATTATCTGTGCTAATGTACCTGCTTCTGGTGTGTTTTGTGTCCAAAGCTGAGAAAAATAATAAATTACAGATTTCTGTATCCATGTGCTATCAGCTCACCAAACATTTACTTCGTGAAAAAATTATATGCACGTTATATGCTCGAAATGAGAGCAGAAGCATATGTAGAATAAAACGACGAATACAGTCATATCTTTAGAATTGAGTTTTAATGTCTAAATAAAAAGATAATCGCATTCTACGAAATTGTGTATCTAGCGCGTGAGAAATCGACGATGTACGACAGTTTAGACTGTTGTAGAGTAACAAATTAGTTCCTGAATATTAATCCAGATGGTGCTGTGAATGAAGTGTCAGACGGGAAAGACGCGGCCGCTGTCAGCTGTGGTTAGCTGACAGCTAGTGTAACGA
>NW_017257540.1:14836-19325 GCF_001594055.1 Mycetomoellerius zeteki | reverse complement strand
AATAAATTGCATAAAATTTAATTATTGCACATATTTAGTTTATAAAAGATCTATCCATATTACTACATATAATTTGACATATAATTTGACTAGTTATCAGGACATCTCAATTGTCCGTAGTCTTAAATATAAATAGTATGTGCAATAGGTAAATTAATTTTTGGCTTACAAATTTTCAATGAACAATTATTTTTTAGTGTTAGAGAGAAAACGAAATGCTTTAATTTATAAAATATATATTTTAATATAAATATTAGTTATGCTTAAGAAAAACAATTACAAAAAATAGGAAAAGAAAGAAAGAAAACATTGTGAAAAAAAGAAGGAAAGAAACGGACAACGAACGCGAGAAACAGTGTGATGATGATGCGAGAACGGGCGAAAAACGAAACCAAGAGCGAATGAGAAGGAGGAGAGAGGAAAACGGGAGGTGAAGAGGCATGCGATGCGAATAAACAGGACCTATCATACAGATAGCGGCCGAAAACAGTGGTCAATAAAAGAAATGTAGCAGATAGATAAAGAAAAGTGAAAAAGATACATGGAAAAAATTAATAAAACGAAGAAGACTGCAGAAGCACGCTTTCAGCTTATACATTTTTCCTTATCGGTTTTTAAACACACAAGGAGAAAATACGCGAATAGAGCTGACAGCATATTCCTAGAGTGCGTTCCGTTTCTCGCATGATGTGCATAATGTATCGTTGTTTATCCTTGTTGCTCACCAAATGTTAAACAAGGACAATGGATGTATCATGCGCATCATGCAAGATACGGAACGCACCTCTAGACAGCCGACAAATCGGAAGAAACATTTAATTATACTTACGTGGTCGAGGCATCTCGCCGAATGGTTGCGCTCTCTCTCTCTCTCTCTCTCTCTCTCTGCCTCTCTCTGTCTTTCTCTCTCCCTCCTGCTCTTTCCGTCCTTATCTCTCTTTCTCTCTGCCTTTGATATGCGTCTAAAAACATAACATAATTAGAAAAACGAAAATAAGTTTGAAAATATTCGTCCGAATATAACCACTGGCTACTGGCTACATTCCATTATTCAGTGTGAATACTGAAAATATATACTTCACGTTACGTATACTTTACGTCTACATTTTCAGTAATCGCAACGAATAATGGAATACAATCACTATTACTATCACTTTATTGAAAAGGTTATCTTATCTTAGAGCACCGCACTGCACCACGACACGACACAGACTGACGAACACTGAGACTGACCTCGACTCGGCAACCGATCAGTTATTACGCTCGTGTTTTGTTTATCAACTGTCTTCCGCGTGTCAGTTCGACTCACGAATCTATAGCTCCCGCGCGGAGCGAGAGCGAGCGAGACAGCGATAGTGAGCCGCCTTCTCGCTCTAATCGCTTGTTTGCAAGCGACCGAAAATGCTTTCTCGGTAATTTCGGCTGCTCATGTACAAAAAGAGAGAAGGGACATTATAGATAACGTATAAGTTTTAATAAATTACACACTAATCGTATATCCCTCCAATTTAATATCAAAAATTATTTCAAAACATGATAATTTACAAGATATTGACATTTTAATGAATTTCAATGAGCGTTATATATGTTCATAGAAGTGGTTTGCAAGAACTCAGCGTGGTCTCGCGCGTAGAGTGCGAGATCAGAACGTTACAGATCCCATAATTGATTCCTTTTTTCTATTTTTCATAATTTTTTTTCTAAAATAAGTGAAATTATTAATAAATATATTGATATATTAATAAATATATTGATAAATATATTGAATAAGTGAAATTATTAATAAATATATTGATCATAATCCTTTTTCATTAACGCATAACAGCAAAAATGATTTCAAAACGTGATAGTTGACGAGATGTAATTTACGATTTTCCGTGCGCTTTATGTACCGCATTCGTAGAGATGATTCATAAGAACTCGGCGTGGTCTCGGGCGTTAGGTGCGAGACCAGTATTCCGAAGATCTTACGTTCCATCCTGCATTTTCCTTTTTTCATTTTTTTTTTATAAATAACGTTATCGATAAACATATTACTACAAATATATTTTTATATAATTACATTATATGTGTACTTTTAAGTTTTAATTCAACAACTGTTGAAAGAATCTGGAGAAACGGTAGTGTCTCGGTGCTAAGACATTTCTTATAGTGCAACGCTTTTGAGACACGTCCGCGCGCGATCCAACGGTGCGACTCGGTCGTCGAGCGTTGAGCGGTAGTAGACGACGATAAAAAGTAGGCACGCTTCAAAAATCGGCCCGAAATGTGCGGAGGGGGAAAGCCGCTGACATGAATAGAAACTAGAGACCCTTAGGCGTGCCTAGTAGAGACCCTCTAATAAGAGTCTGGCCACCTGAAAATTAAGCGTCCATTAGTGGTCTAAAAGTGGAGGGGATAGCAAAGCGCGGCAAATTTGAAAGGTATTAATGTATAAATTCATATATATATATATATATGTTTATTTCGGATGTATACACAATAGAATAAATGAAATAAATTTATTGCAAATTAATGAAATATAAAATATATAATTAATATAATGACAGGAGATAGATAATAGAGAAACAGGAGTAATAAAAGATTATTTTTTTACACTGTGCATTGCCATAGTTTTACTGTCATAATGCCTTTTTTTAGGCTTGTATTTCTTACATGCTATTTTTAATCTGAACACCGCAAATCGTTTAATAATTTTTGATCTTAAATTATGGCATGTCGCAATGTGATCGCCTACGATGAACGACTCAAATTGATCAGTAAAGAATCGCAAAACATTAATATTTGGTTTCGACCTAATGGATTTTATAGATTTTCGGAAGAAGTATTCCATTTGTAGGAATATCTGGAATGTACAATGATTCACAAAAAATAACGTATTTGCTTTGATGCATCGAAAGCGTACAAAAGTCGCGTACGAAAAAAGTTCCGGTTTCTTTGAGCCTACGGAAACAGCACACTTTACGCATCTTTTCTTCGACAAGTGTAAAATACTTTTTACAAGGTATCCTGCAACACTGTACAGAATATTCATTTCTATGTTGCTTAATTGTTTTACGTCTTCGAAATGTATGACAGATTGACTTAAGTCATCAGTGTTGTTTTTTATATACTTTTTTTTTCTTCGTTATGTATAGTCGTAGTATGGTCTAAAAAGCCTGACAAATAAGATCTATCGTCAAAGTCATAATTTCCAGACTCGATACATTTCATGTACATTGAAACGGAAATCAATTTCAAATTATGCTTAAATTGTAATGCATTCGGAATAGCATTTTTCTGGCGTATGACCGAAAATAAATTTTCGACACAATCTTGTGTCAATCTGCCAGTTAACAGAAATTTAAAGTCTCTTTTTTCTAATAAGTAATCTACTAATTCGATTATCGACGTAGTTGTTACGATAATGCTTTTCTGAACCGGTTTGAAGTGGCCTTTTTCCCCGATAGCTAGATTTTGAAATAACTATCATTTTTTTTAAAAACAAAATACTTTCTTGATAGCGCTTTACATTGTACTTGCCTAAAGCTCTGCTGACATGTCTGGAAGTTATGAGTGAGAACCAACGAGATACTTGATTCACAAACCACGCAGTTACCATGTACTCTGGTTTGTTCTCTTCACTCGCAAGATATTGCAATGAATTGCCAACATCATTGCTTAAAACATGTCGCGCTCTGTTTACTCGCATCTTAATATATTGATTAGTTACATCTACATCCGCTTCGCTTAATTTCGGTGTCATCATTAGTTCCATATCTTTTTGACAATCGATCAAATGGAAAAAATGGTTTACAGACACAATGTTCGTCGGTAGTTTATACTCGGTTTGAATTGCAGTCGGAAGATACAACTTTTTGTTACTCAATAGTGCACCTTTCAAATTTTTCAGCGCATGTGCTCCGTCCGCTATGAAAAACAAGTGGCGTTCCGGATCGCAAGGATGCTTAATTTTATTTACGGTTACTGAATCCCTCCCTGCAGTAATATTACAGCTTTTCCATAGAAACATGTTCGAAGAACCCATATCTGAAGTAACGGTATTGACTCTTAGTCCAATTTCCTCAGATTTTATCAAAATCTGCAACATTATAGATTTTAAAAGTAGGTATACTAGGCGGGTTCTAACCCATGGGGCTAGAGGGGAATGCGGGGCGCGGGGGGTACTCGGAGGCGAGGGGAAACGGAGCGCGGGGATTCTTCGGAGGTGGGGGTATGACGTCACTGGGCGAGCGGGAACGGTGCGCGGCGAAGGTCCCAGAGTCGCCGGTACCGCTGTTTACTTAGGACCCCTTTTTTTTCATTTTTATGATGTGATTTTTTTTCACCACCCTCACCCCCGTACCCACCCAAAAATTCGTCAGGATATTATGTGGTAATGTGAAGGAAGAAAAGATGGAAAATAAATAATTTTATCCAGTTATAGGATTTTAATACATATTTATTTATTATTGAAAAAATTTTTAATATTAAAAGTATATAAAAAAAA
>NW_017257540.1:13799-14032 GCF_001594055.1 Mycetomoellerius zeteki | reverse complement strand
GTGGCTTAGTGTCGAGACACTACCGTGTCTCCTTTACGCGATTTAAAAAGCATAAAAAATACTTAGTCCGTCCACCGGGTATTCATAGCTGATATGGAGGAGCTCCCTAACATTGCTCATTTTACACACACAATTTTTTTAACTTTAAAAAACTTTTGGCTGTCACGCACACGTAGCTCTGCGTTGCTCGATCACAGACTGACGCTGAGAAGCATCCTTCGCTGCGGCGAAGC